>NC_092744.1:6607500-6907500 GCF_047496795.1 Chiloscyllium punctatum | reverse complement strand
CTGAGTCAACAAGTTCAAATTCTTTTGCTAACAGCATGGTATGTATCCTTATATCTCAAGAACTGCAGTGGCTCAAGGATTTAACTCACCACCACTTGCTCCAGGGCAATTAGGAATGGGAAATAAACTCTGGCTTGGCCAGAAATGCCCACATCCCATGAACAGACTTTTATAAACTTAACTAGATATTGGGCCCTATATTTCAGATTTTTCAAATCCAAGTGGTCTAATGCTGAACAAATTACAATCTGGCCAAGTATTTGTCTTAATATCTTCTTTTCCCTTTCTGTGCAGAAACAAACTTTGGAGATTCTAGCTGACTATACTGATCCACACATTATGGTTTATTCCTACACTATTATAGAAAATTTTGTTTGAAATACTGGTCTCCACATCTAGCAGAACCTCAGTGAAGCCCTCTACACAAATACCTTTATGAAACCATGTACTTAATCTTCCACAGTGAAACTTTGAAAGTCAAATGCAGTTTTCAGAATTCAAAGACACCTCATGAAGGACAAATGAAGAAGATCCCTAGCTTCAATCTCCCACAATGCTTTGACTTCAACACAGGGGCATGATTAAGAAGTTTGCAGCTGATACTAAAATTGGTAAAAACTGGTCCCACACCATTCTGACTTGGAAAAATATTGCCATTCCTTCACATTGCTGGGTCAGAACCCTGGAATTCACTCCTTAATAGCACTGTGGGTCTACCTACAGCATGTGAATTACAGCGGTTCCAGTGATTGTAGCTCACCACAACCTTCTCAAGGATTACCAGGGATGGGCAATAAATGCTGGCCAGTACCAAAGTCCATGTCCCAGAAAATCACAGAAATTGAGAATTTTAGCCATGAGGAAATGTGGGATAGGCTGGAGTTGTTTACTTTGAATAGAGGAGGCTGAAGGGAAATCTGACTGTGCATTACACTATTGAATGTCAACCCTATCCACAACCATAGTTACATGATTCGCCAGAACACTGGCCCCAGCATAGCCTAAATAAAGGGGTCTAGATTAGAGTGGTGCTGGAAAAGCACAGCAGGTCAGGCAGCATCCGAGGAGCAGGAAAATCGATGTTTTGGGCAAAAGCCCTTCACCAGGAATAGAGGCAGGGTGCCTGCAAAAAACAGTATTGCCTCACTATACTTTTCCCAATTAATACTATATTTTTCTTTTCTCCAACTCAACTCAAAGGTAGAAGACAGAAGGTGGTGGTGGAGGGTTGTTTGTGGAGTGTTCTGGATCCTCTACTTTTTGTCATTTACATAAATGATTTGGATGCGAGCATAAGAGGACAGTTAGTAAGTTTGCAGATGACACCAAAATTGGAGGTGTAGCAGACAGCAAAGAGGGTTACCTCAGAATCTGGACCAGATGGGCCAATGGGCTGAGAAGTAGCAGATGGAGTTTAATTCAGATAAATACGAGGTGCTGTATTTTGGGAAAGCAAATCTTAGCAGGACTTATACACTTAATGGTAAGGTCCTAGGGAGTGTTGCTGAACAAAGAGACCTTGGAGTGCAGATTCCTAGCTCCTTGAAAGAGGAGTCGCAGGTAGATAGGATAGTGAAGGCGGCGTTTGGTATGCTTTCCTTTATTGGTCAGAGTATTGAGTACAGCAGTTGGGAGGTCATGTTGCGGCTGTACAGGACATTGGTTAGGCCACTGTTGGAATACTGCGTACAATTCTGGTCTCCTTCCTATCGGAACGATGTTGTGAAACTTGAAAGGGTTCAGAAAAGATTTACAAGGATGTTGCCAGGGTTGGAGGATCTGAGCTACAGGGAGAGGCTGAACAGGCTGGGGCTGTTTTCCCTGCAGTGTTGGAGGCGGAGGAGTGACCTTATAGAGGCTTACAAAATTATAAGGGGCATGGATAGGATAAATTGACAAAGTCTTTTCCTTGGGGTCGGGTAGTCCAGAACTAGAGGGCATAGGTTTAGGGTGAGAGGGGAAAGATATAAAAGAGACCTAAGAGGCAACATTTTCACGCAGAGGGTGGTACGTGTATGGAATGAGCTGCCAGAGGATGTGGTGGAGGTTGGTACAATTGCAACATTTAAGAGGCATTTGGATGGATATATGAATAGGAAGGGTTTGGTGGGATATGGGATGGGCGCTGGCAGGTGGGACTAGATTGGGTTGGGATATCTGGTCAGCGTGGACGGGTTGGACCGAAGGGTCTGTTTCCATGCTGTACATCTCCATGACTCTAACTTAAGATCACCTCTCATTCTTCTAAATACAAATATAGTCACAACCTGCTCAACAATTCCATTCAAGAAAACTCTTTATTCCACAAAGCTTTTCTGAACTGCTTCCAGCGCAATTTTATCCCTCCTTAAATAAACAGAGCAGAAAGATTCATTGTACGGAGAATAGGATCTCATTAACATCTTGTACAGTTTTGAGAAAACTTGCCTACTTTTGTGTTCTATTTCCTTTCTAATAAAAGCCAAAATTCCATTTGTCTTTCTAATTATTTGCTCCATCGCAATTCAGTTCCAAAAACATGACATAATCATAGATCACGTGGGAAACTGCCAATTTCCCAATTCATAGCACTCATTATAGGGATCAGTTAACTGAACAACTCGTTTGTGATGCAGAGTGAAGCCAACAGTATGGGTTCAATTCCCAGCTGAGGTTACCATGAAGGATTCTCCTTCTCAACCTCTCCCCTCAAGTGAGGCATGGGAACCCTCAGGTTAAACCCCACTAGTGTCTCTGCAATGAGAAAGAAGCCCTATGGTCTAATTAGACTGTGGCAATTTTACTTTTTTCTAACACTCTATTAAGAAACAATATTACAAACCTCTTCTAACTTACATTAATTCTGTGGCTTTAAAGATGGCCTGATGGAGAGCAAACACAAATTATGAATATAGATCCTTACAATTCGGAAGGATGACATTCAGCCAATTATGCCTGTGCCAGCTCTTTAAAAGAGGATCCAATTACTGCTGCACTTAATGAATATTACTTCACAGAATGTGTACATTCTTGGCAAAGCTCGAATGAGTTGGCCATTCTTAGTTGCCCTTGAACTACTTAAAACCAAATGGTTAAGGTATTCCACAATAATGCAGAATGGGATGGTGACGGCCTAGTGGTATTATCACTGCACTGTTAATCCAGAGACTAGGTAATGTTCTGGAGACCCAGGCCTGAATCCCACCATGGCAGATAATGGATTTTGAATTCAATTTTTAAAAATCTAGAATTAAGAGTCCAATAATGACCATTGTCAATTGTCAGGAAACCCCTATCTGGTTCTCTAATGCCCTTTAAGGAAGCAAACTGTCATCCTCACCTGGTCCAGCTTACATGTGACTCCAGACCCACAGCAATAGGATTGACTCATAATTTCCCTTTGGACAGTTAGGCAGGGGCAATAAATGCTGGCCTAACTAGTGACTCCTTTATCCCGTGAAGGAAGAAACAAACAAAATGTTAGATAGGAAGTTCCAGGATTTTGACCCAATGACATGTCAGGAGGATATGCAACTTGGAAGGAAACTTGAAGCTGTTTTATCACCTGTTACCATGTTTGTGAGGTGTTGTCAAGAAGCCTTTGGGAATTGTCTCCTCCTTCTCCATATCTGTTTTCATTCTACAAGTATTTATCCAATTATCTTTTTGAAGTGATTACTGATTCTGCTTCTTCCACTTACCCAAGAAGTGCATACTTCAGATTTGCTTTTAACTGTGTCCAAATTACTTCTACATACACGTGAAATTTAAAATATGTATCTAATATAACTGTGACAATTAGAAATCTAAACACATTCGTTATATCTTAATATGTTTTACTAACCTAGAATGGCGTAGGCTATCCTTCTTGTTCTTTGCATTACACAGTGTGCATTCACATCCTACTGCATGTGGTCTTGGTAGTGAGAGGTCCTGTTTGAGTAACATGGTCAGGATCTCATAGTTATTACGATGAGCAGCAAGGATAACAGGAGCCACATCCATTGTAGTTGAGTATTCGGGATTCTGAATTCTCTGCATTAATTTCTATTTGGACAAGTTCCAACAAAAGACAGAGAGCAAAATTAATAAAGTGCATAATTGTAAACGAGTACATAACAGTCAAGGATTTATTATGTTTAATGGATTTTGTGATCAACTGAATTGTCTGAAATATAACAAGAACAGGTTAGAAGCCTTGATTAACTTCTTGACAGAGAAAGATTAGAACACTGAGCTTTGAAAGAGTGAAATGCACAACAGGACAGGACTGTAGCTGATGCTTTTAAATTGGAAAATGTTAAATGTCAAACATTTGTATCTGCTTTAATCATAAATGTTGCTGAATAAAGTACTTGAAAAAATTGTGCAATTTACTATCGCATATTTAACAATAATCTAATGATAAGAAAAATCTTTTTAAATAAACTATGTTCAAACATACACACTTTTCATTTTTGTCACAGTTTTTAATCAAGAAATCTCCAATTTATTTGCAAGCACTACTTTCTATCTCTATTAATAATAGTCTTGAGAACCAAAATGAAGAAGGTAAAAACAATGACTGCAGATGCTGGAAACCAGATTCCGGATTAGTGGTGCTGGAAGAGCACAGCAGTTCAGGCAGCAACCGAGGAGCAGTAAAATTCCTGATGAAGGTTTTTGCCCGAAACGTCGATTTTACTGCTCCTCGGATGCTGCCTGAACTGCTGCGCTCTTCCAGCATCACTAACCCAGAACCAAAATGAATAAGCAGGCAAGTTTGCAATATATTGTTTAACATTGTAAAACATGCAATCAAAAGATTTCAACCTTTTCAAATTATTTATTAAAATATTTCTCATTAATAAAGGTTTTATTTTTAAAATTCTATTTGCAAACGGCAGTGATTAACAATTATGTCAGTGTCATAATTCATTTTGGAAAAAGGAGAATCCAACATTTAGGAGGCTGCATTTTGCAGCTAGAAGGGCCTTTATTCAACACAGGATCTTCATGCACATTCTTTAGGGCCAGTAGGTGGGTCTCCAGGATGAGTAAATGTGTCAGGCTCAACATGACATTAAAATGGAACAGTATAGCACAGGAATAGGCCCTTCAGCCCACCATGTTTGTGCGAATCATGATGGCACTTTACATTAATCCCATCTGTCTGCACATGGTCTGTATTCCTTTATTCCCTACCTGCTCATTTGTCTGTTTAAACGTCTCTTAAGCATCGCTAACTACCATCTCCCCTGGCAGTACATTCCAGGCACAGACCACCCTCTGTGTAAAAAAAACTTACCTCGCACATCTCCTTTAAATATTCTCCCTCTCACCATAAACCTATGCTCCCTGGTTTTGGATATTTCCACCCTAGGAAAAAGACTCAATCTATCCACCCTATCCATGGCTCTCATAACTTCTCACTTCTATCAGGTCTCCCTTCAGCCTCGGATACTCGAGCAAAAACAAACCAAGTTTGTCCAACCTCTCCTTATAGCTAATATACTCCAATCCAGGCAACATCTTGGTAAACCTCTTTTGCACCTTCTCCCTAAAGTGAGGTGACCAGACTGCACAGAATACTCCAAATGTAGCATTACTAAAGTCTTATACAGGTGCAACATGATTTACCATCATGTATACTCAATGCTCCAACCAATGAAGGCAAGCATGCCATACGCTTTCTTTATCAACTTATCAACTTGCTTTGCCACTTTCACGGACAAAACTTCCAGTGCAGATCACAAAAGAAACTGTGAAATGATATTTGTGATGTCTAACCATTTTCATTGCTTGAAATGAGCAGATGAAAAGTTAAGTTTCTTGGCAAGTGTAATTCTTTAGATTTTTCTCAGACAAACATGTGCACATAGTTATAACCGCATTTACTTTCGGATAGATATACCATCCACAGTGACGTGATTTTAAAGATAATTTATCTTTAACACCTAAATGAGGTACACAAGGTGCTAATGGGGACTGATGAAGTAGTTATAGAGTGGACGTTTCCTCTTATGGGGCAATCTACAACAAAGATCACAGTTTTAGACCAAGGGGAGGTGGGCAGATTTAAAACAGAGATGGGGAGGAACTACTTCTCCCAAAGAACTGTGAATCTATGAGTTCACTACCCAAGATTGCAGTGGATGCCAGCACACTGAATAAATTTAAGGAGGAGATAGACATATTTTAATTAGTGAGAGAAAGTGAGGACTGCAGATGCTGGAGATCAGAGTCAAAAAATGTGGCGTTGGAAAAGCACAGCAGGTCAGGCAGCATTCGAGGAGCAGGAGGATCAGAAATGCGATGAAGGGCTAACGCCCGAAATGTCGATTCTCCAGCTCCTCCAATGCTGCCTGACCTGCTGTGCTTTACCAGAGTCATATTTTAATTAGTAATGTGTTAAAGGGCTATGAGGAGCAGGCACGAAAGTCGAGTTAAGAGCAAGATGAGGTCTGCTATGATTGTAATAAATGGTGGAGCAAACACAATGGGCTGAATGGCCTATTCCTGCTCCTAGTTCTTATGTAATTCAACCTATGATAGCACTGCAGCAGCAGACACAATGCAGTTTATGGAAGGGATCTTTCAAACCTCCTTAAAATTAAGATACTGTCACACTTAATAAAGGGTACGTTTGAATGGTCAAAACATAGCATAGGAAAACAATGGTCTGAAGTCACATTCTGAAATTATGACCAACACATATTTTAAGTCAGAATTGTACATATTTATCAAGTTTCTTTGCTTGAAAATGTACAATAAATCTCACAGTTTTATGGGAAAATTGGTTAAAAAGCACAAAGGACTGCTACTAATAAAAAGATACACTTCTTGACAAGGTTTTGTGGAACGTACCAGTATAAGATCTTCCATCGCCAAAGGCAGACCCAAAACACTGCATCACAATCTCCACCACATGATTTGGAGATAAGTCAAGGAGGCATATTCAAGATCTACTCCAACTGGAACAAGGATGAATCCCCATGCTGTTGGCACCAATCTGATCCTGAATATCCGTCCAGCAATTTCCAAACTGCACACCCCAAGGTGTCCAAGTTGCTATGGCAACATGTACTTTTACAAGCATAGAGTCATTGAGATGTACAGCGTGGAAACAGACCCTTCGGTTCAAGCCATCCATGCCGACCAGATATTCTAATCCAATCTAGTCCCACCTGCCAGGACCCTGCCCATATCCCTCCAAACCCTTCTCATTCATATGCCCATCCAAATGCCTCTTAAATGTTGCAAATGTACCAGCCTCCACCACTTCCTCTGGCAGCTCATTCTGAAGTTTAATCTGAATACTGATTACAGATGCTCCAATACTTTTCCTATCACACGGTTTTTCAGGAATAATCTTCCCTGCTGTTACCCACTTGCCACCAGTGTATGTTGAAAGGATGTGCAGATTGATATTCGACCTGTTTGGCATTATTATGAATGTGCGTTCCTTGCACATGGTATTGGGGGCAAAGTACTAACTTGGATTGAAAGTTGGTTGGCTGATAGGAAACAAAGAGTAGTGATAAACGGCTCCATTTCAGAATGACAGGCAGTGACCAGTGGGGTACTGCAGGGATCAGTACTGGAACCGCAGCTTTTTACAATATATGTTAATGATATAGAAGATGGTATCAGCAATAACATTAGCAAATTTGCTGATGATACTAAGCTGGGTGGCAGGGTGAAATGTGATGAGGATGTTAGGAGATTACAGGGTGACCTGGACAAGTTGGGCGAGTGGTCAGATACATGGCAGATGCCGTTTAATGTGGACAAATGTATGGTTATCCACTTTGGTGGCAAGAACAGGAAGGCAGATTACTACCTAAATGGAATCAATTTAGTTAGAGGGGCAGTACACAGAGATCTGGGTATTCTTGTACACCAGTCAATGAAGGTAAGCATGCAGGTGCAGCAGGTAGTGAAGAAGGTTAATAGCATGCTGGCCTTCATAACAAGAGGAATTGAGTATAGAAGCAAAGAGGTTCTTCTGCAGCTGTACAGGGCCCTGGTGAGACCTCACCTGGAGTACTGTGTGCAGTTCTGGTCTCCAAATTTGAGGAAAGACATTCTGGCTATTGAGGGAGTGCAGCGTAAGTTCACGAGGTCAATTCCTGGAATGGCGAGATTACCTTACACTGAAAGACGGGAGCGACTGGGCTTGTATACCCTTGAGTTTAGAAGACTGAGAGGGGATATGATTGAGACATATAAGATTATTAAAGGATTGGACACTCTGGAGGCAGGAAACATGTTTCCGCTGATGGGCGAGTGCCGAACCAGAGGACACAGCTTAAAAATACGGGGTAGACCATTTAGGACAGAGATGAGGAGAAATTTCTTCACCCAGAGAGTGGTGGCTGTGTGGAATGCTCTGCCCCAGAGGGCAGTGGAGGCCCAGTCTCTGGATTCATTTAAGAAAGAGTTGGATAGAGCTCTCAAGGATTGTGGAATCAAGGGTTATGGAGGTAAGGCAGGAAGAGGATACTGATTAGGGATGATCAGCCATGATCATATTGAATGGTGGTACAGGCTCGAAGGGCAGAATGGCCTACTCCTGCACCTATTGTCTATTGACTATTAGGTCACAGAGCTTTCGGGAGCCTTGACAATACCCATTGCACCCAAAAGCCTCTAGCACAAGAAACTTGTCCTAAAAGGATGAATCAATCTACTGCTGGAGTAGCAATTATTGAGTGAGGCAAGGATTAAAGCAGTAATATCATAACTGATCACGCACCTTTTTGAAGCTGTCACTTTGCAGTGAAAGTTCATAAATAGGCTAGGGCTGTTTTCCCTGGAGCATCGGATGTTAAGAAGTGATCTTACAGAGGTTTATAAAATCATGAGGGGCATGGATAGGGTAAATAGACAAGGTCTTTTCCGTGGGGTGGGGAGTCCAGAACTAGAGGGCACAGGTTTAGGGGGAGAGGGGAAAGATATAAAAGAAACTTAAGGGGCAACTTTTTCATACAGAGGGTGGTGCTTGTGTGGAAAGGGCTGCCAGAGGAATTGGTAGAGGCTAGCACAATTGCAATATTTAAAAAGCATGTGGATTGGTATATGAATCGGAATGATTTGGAGGGATATGGGCTGGGTACTGGCAGGTGGGACTAGACTGGGTTGGGATATCTGGTCGGCATGGATGAGTTGAACCAAAGGATTTGTTTCCATGCTGTACATCTCTATGGCTCTATAACAGAATTAGACCATTTGGCCCATCAAGTTTTCTCCGCCATTTGATCATGGCTGAAATGTTTCTCAACATTGTTACCATAGCTCCAGAGGACCATACCTCTCTTATTAGCCACAAATAGTTAATTAATGCTCAGTTTAACCTGAGGGTCACCACAGCTCAGGCAAGGGACACTGGTACAAGATTTGAACCAAGTATTGGTTTCATTTTGCATTGCAAAACAGCCATTCAGCCAACTGAGCTCAGTGACTCCCCCCCGACACCCCTACCCTTAGTCCCTGCTAACTCACTGGGACACAGTTACTACCAAACAAATGACACGACATGGAACTGTGGAGTCCCTGTTTATTGAGAAAAAATGGCTGCACAAGCAACAGAGACAGTTGTTTTGGAAAAACACCAATGTAGGTTTACTGGTGTAATTAATTGTACAGGATTTCTGTTTAGTCAACATGGCAAGTAGCAGAAACAGTACTTGTTATGTAACTGTCCAAGACCCTGTTTATTCAGCAGAGTAAGGGTTCAAGAGCTAGAGATAGTATTTGTTGTACTAACTGTATAGTGTTGCTGTTCAATCCAAAGGGAAGGATCAATCAATGGTCTGTATTTGCTGGTGTTACACAAAATCGACATTGATTCTTCTGTAAACATCTGGAACTTGAGCCAAATTAAATAAGTCAGATTTTTCCATGAATTCTACCTCATTTTTATTTATGTTGTAATCCACAAGAAAGTGATGTTAAAAAACTTGCCATTTCAGATAAACCTTTTGCTATTTGTTAATTTAGTTGCAAGTGCTTTATTAGCCATTTAGTTCACTGCAGTGCAGCCTAAGACAGAGATGAAGGTTTCCCCTTTTAGTTTGAAGCCAGTTTCAAAAACTGGCAAGTGCCATTTCCTTTGACAAGTGATGTTCTTTTTTAGAAGGACTTACTTTTCTACAGTACAGTACGCCTTTGATTGAGCACTAATAAATATAGCAAAAGCTTTTACTTTTCTTTTTAAAAAAAAGTCCAGCAGTCTGCCCTCCCAAATGACACACCACCCTCAATCAAGACGATAAAACGGCAACATCTGCCCATTGAGTTAGACCGAAGGATCTGATTCTGTGTGACTCTATGACTATGTGTACCCTTTTGTTATTTAAATCGCCATTAAGAAGCTTACAAAACAGACAGAAAACCAGTACTCAGACCACTGAAGTGCTGTTTCCTCTCTGCTTCATGCTTCCACAAAATACCTTGCTGTATCCACCCACTAACTTTGTGTGATTAGTGCACAAGTAACCCAATGCCCTCTGGATCTTTCACATTTTGAAACAAATTCCAATTTCCATTCATCGTACCAAAATGAATAAACCCATATTTCTGCACATTATATTCCACTCAGTCACCATCTCGCCTAATCACATAACCAAGTCTATACCTCTTTGTAACCTTCTGTGTCCTCCTCACAGTTTACTCTACCACCCAGCTTTGTATGGTCAACAAACCTGGCTGGAATACATTCTATTGTCTCATCAATGTCAATCACATAAATTATAAGTAGTGGATATCAACAGTAATTCTTGTGAAATGCTAAGGGATATCACTTGGCCACCTGCGAGCAGGAGAAGGGATCAATCATTTGGCAAAACATGCAATGGAAATTACACAAAGTATATAAGTAATCATAATTCACTAACTGCTATAGTTGGCTTTGATGAACGTCGGGGACGATGATTGAGAAGAATATCAACTGCACCAACAACCTCAGAGTTAATTGCCACAAGCAGAGCATCCGTGGTCTAGAATGAATGAAAATGTTACTCAACGTTTTAAAATTTATGTTTAAAACAATTACTGTAAAACACATTTAAGCAACAATAAATATTGGAACCTGGCAGCCATGGTCCAAGAGAAGCTGCAGGATATCCAGATTCTCATTTTCAATGGCAATGGTAACTGCATTTCTCCCCAGAACATCGACACAATTTATATTCAGCTCGCTGAATTTCTCATCAAGCAGCTTTTTGACCATGTAATTATCTCCTGAAGTGTACAAAAGTCACAAATGTTAAAAATTTATATAGTAAATAAACTCTGTATAGCACTAAAATAAAACATAGGCATTGCCTGGTGGTATAATCGCGAGACTATTAATCCCGGACCGAGGAAATGTTTTGGCAACCTGGATTCAAATCCTGCCATGACAAACAGTGGAATCTGAATTCAAAAATAATCTGGAAATAGGAAGTTAATGATGACCAGGAAACCACTAATGATTGCCTGCAGAAAAAAAAACCTCACCTGGTTCACTAATATCCTTTTGGAAAGGATGTCTGCCATCCTTAACTGGTTTGGCCTTCTCCAGACTCACAGCAATGTGGTTGACTGTTAACTGCCCTCTGGGTAATAAATGCTAGTCCAGCCACTGATGGCCACATCCCATGAATGAATTTTTTAAAAACAAAAAATAGGAGACATAGGCCTACCAGTCTGCACCACATTCAGTATCAGCAGTCACAATTTCTGACTTCACCTAATGAAGTCAGAATGCTCCAAAGCTTGTGATTTCAAATAAACTTGTTGGACTATAACCTGTGACTTCTGACTTTGCCCACCCCAGTCCAACACCAGCACCTCCCCATCATGGCTACCATCAATACAAACTGATGGGTCAAAGTGGAGGATCTTCAAAAAGATCATGCATATCGACGACCTCTTCCAACGAAGGTCCAGCCCTCCGAAAGTTTGCGATTTCAAATAAACCTGGTGGACTATAACCTAGTGTCATGTGACTTCTGACTTTGTCCATCCCAGTCCAACACCAGCACCTCCATATCACCCCAGTCGAATACCATAACCTCCACATCACATTCAGTATGATTACGGCTGATCATCCAACTCAGTGTCCAGCTCCTGTCTTCTCCCACTGTATTTTCAATAATTTTGGATGATGCTAAGGGCAGATAATGAGACATAACAGTGCTACAGAGTGGAATATAAAACTGTTATGTTTGAAAACTGCATCTAAAAATTAAAGTAACATTAAAGGGTCACATGACCTGTTCCAAAGTCTGCCCGATTACCCACTACCTGCTTCCACTTATTGCCTTCCCACCTACCTTCCCCCCAGCCCCATTCCCCACCCATCTATTTATCTCTCAACCCCTTCCCCTCCACATTCCTGAAGAAGAGCTTATGCCCAAAACATCAATGTTCCTGCTCTTCGGATGCTGCCCGACCTGCTGTGCTTTTCTACCACCACATTTTTTGACTCTGACTCTCCAGCATCTGCAGTCCTCACTTTCTCCTGACAGCAAGTCTGGATGAGCTGATTATTAGAGATTAAATGCAACGCAGATTTTTTTCACTGGGAATAAAGTGCAAGGTGCTTATACTTAACACTTAGTGGCAGCAACCAGTCTTCACTTGGGGGCATCACAGTAGCTCAGTGGTTAACACTGTTGCCTCACAGCACCAGTGACCTAAGTTCAATTCCAGCCTCAGACGACTGTCTATGTGGGACTTAGACATTCTCCCTGTGCCAATTCTCCCACAATCTAAAAGATGTGCAGGTTAGGGGGACTGGCTGTGCTACATTGTCCATAGTATCCATGGATGTGCATGCTAGGTGGATTAGCCATGGAAAATGGAGTTACAGGGATAGGGTAATGCTCTTCAGAGGGTAGGTGTGGGCTCAATGGGCTGCTTCCACACTGCAGAGATTCTATGAACTGTGTGCTTCAAAGTGTCCATTTACCAGCAAATTTGAAAGGAAGTTGGAGTCCCTGAGATAGCTAATCAGCATCTCTACCTGGATACAAGGCCCATGTGAATCACAGTTCAAGTGATAGGCTTTGACATGGGAAGGGTATTGAGAAAGTCATTGTGATAGTAGGTTCCTGAACTTTCTAAAGTAACACATGCAATCCAGTCTGGCAGGATGGCGGGGAGAGAGATAGAAAGAGAAAGAAAGAGAGAAAAGGTAGAAGCCAAAGATGTCCAAGATTCATAGCTGAAATGTAGGTGGAAACTCATCTCCAGATTGAAATCACCAGTTTTGCTCTGTTAAAACAAAGCTGGAAGATTTACCTAACTAGTGGTAGACAGAGAAGCTCAAGTCGTTCTCTCACCATAAAGGGCAGTTTTGGAGTTCGAAGTTACCAGACTGAGAAAGAAAGGGACATAAACCTTCAGGTGATAAGAATCATTTTGTTCTGGTTCTGGGAGAATCAAATGCCTACTTATAGAGTCATAGAGATGTACAGCATGGAAAAAGACCCTTTGGTCCAACCTGTCCACACCGACCAGATATCCCAACCCAATCTAAGGACAGTGTAGCACATATCTGTGAAGTGTGTTTTCTTGGTGTGTCAAATATAAAAAGGGGATATTCCACTGCATGATTTCAACTATAAGTTGCATACAAAGATTATATTTTGCTGGAGTGATTTTTATCTTGCTATCAGAACGGTGTTAACACATGAAACCTTGTTTCGTCTTGCTTCTAGCTATCAACTGGAAATTTGAATTTCTTAAAAGTTTCCAGTCTCTGGAGTTTGAACTAACACATTCCAATTAATGGAATCCTTCATGGATATTCCTTCTTTCAAACATTTTGCCACATCAAAAGGCTTGCAATAAATGCAAGCTGTTGTTAGTTTGCATGCATGAAGTTTGAATCCAAATATTCCAGCTCCATGACTAACTCATGAGACTATAATCCATGTAAGATGGTGACATTTTCAATACTTTATTACAATCCAGTTACGTACAATTAGCTTTACCTTTAAAGAGGAATACAAACTCATTTTAGCCACAAAACTTCACATTCTTAAAAAAAAACTTTATTGGATATTGAACAAATTAAATAAAGGGAGTACAGTTCAGTTAACAATCCAGCTTATGCAGAGATATGCTCTACCACTAGGTTTACTTCTTACCTCCCCAGAGAATTCTCTTTTATGATACATCACCTAACAATTTATTTACTTCAATAGAAAACATTCATATCCCTTTGAAAACATTTTTTTCTAAGTTCCTGAGAATAGCTCGAGCTGAGGGGAGGTAAAACTCTACCACGCCATCTCTCAACTGTGAATGCCTCACTCCCTTCTGTTCTGGTTAGTTTTCAATATTTCCAAGCAAACCTGTTGGCTCATTTTGCTGCCACAAGACTCAGTGAGGGCTATTGTACATACTTCCATTAGTTTCAAAGTTACCAATCTTCAAACTTCTGTTCCCTCACAAACTTCTAACTGAGATGAAGTCTCACATATATTCCATGTGATGAACAATGATTTTTTTTTGTTTGATTTACAGTGGAGGCCTAGTGAATGGTCATTTATTTTGGCTATTTCTTAGTGAGCCACATAAGGTCTAACTGCAGCTATTGAGATCAGATGGTTATGTGTCCCTTTATATAGCTTCAAAAAAACAGATGCTGGAAGTCAGAGTCGATAATATGTTAGCTGGAAAGGCAAAGCAGGTCAGGCAGCATCAGGGGAGTAGGAAAGTCAACATTTCAGGTAGAGACCATTCATTGGGACTAAGCTATATTTTTGATTTTTTACAAAGTGGGAGGGCCTTTTTAAAAATATTTTCCCTTTCATTTTGTTTTCAATTAGGTAATGCATTGTTTCTTGCCCTCCCTGTCTCTTATTCTGACTTTTAAGTGTCAAAAATATTAGCTGGCCCTTGGATGAAGAATAACACATATTCAGGGGTGGAGATTTCAGTTACGCACTTTCATGAGACAAAATACATCAACTCCAGAGCCACAGATGTCTTTGATATATAGAGGTCAGGACATCCATGAGGTACTGGCATCTAGGGTGTAGGAGTGGTCTTATTTCCTTTCCGTCTCTGCTACTGCACTGCTTCATTATTAAAGGGTTTGGATCAAAGCTCGATGCAGTTTGAACGGCTGGTAGGTAACTCTTCCCAGTCACGAATGTAAATGTGGCATTCTTCTAGGAGGGCTTTAGAATAACTTTAGCATTTTCACTGTCCTCCCCAGAAAACACTATATTTAATATTAAAAATCACACAACACCAGGTTATATAGTCCAATAGGTTTAATTGGAAGCACTAGCTTTGATTGCTGATCTTTCATCAGGTGATTGTGGAGTATAAAATTGTAAGACACAGAATTTATAGCAAAAGTTTACACATCTAGCAGTGTCTACTGTGACAGAGTTGTATGGAGTTGTCCTGAAAGCCAGGCAGTTTGCTACAAATAATGATCTATTTGATTAAATTAGATTACTTACAGTGTGGAAACAGGCCCTTCCGCCCAACAAGTCCACACCGACCCATTCCCCTACATTTACCCCTTCACCTGTTTGAGGTTTGGTAGTTCTTTAAAGACGAGCAACAACTGACAATTTCTGAGCACCGTCCTACAACTCATCCGTTTTATCCTCAATTACAAGGTCTTCACCTTTGACAACAGGTTCTTCATCCAGACACACGGTTCAACCACGGAGACCAATATGCCAACATCTTCAGGCACAAATCTGAACAAGACGACTTCTCTACGCAGGACCTCCAACCAAAACTATACACCAGGTACATCAATGACATTTTCTTCCTCTGGACCCATGGCAAGGAGTCACTGATATCAACAAGTTTCATCCCACCAAACTCACAACGGACTACTCTCTACCATCTCATTCTTGGACTCCTGTATCTCCATCAAGGATGGGCACCTCACTCTACCGCAAACCCACGGATAACCCCACAATGGACAAGCCCTACGCATCCACAGAATCTGTTCAGATGAGGAGGAACGTGACTAGCACCTGGTGTACTCAGGGGTGCTGTCATAAGAACGCGGTATGATGTGCAACTCATCAACCGCCAGTTCCGACGTGCCACAGCGAGGAACCGCAATGACCTCCTCAGGAGATAGACACGTGCTGCAACTAACAGGATGCCCTTTGTCGTGAGGTACGTCCCAGGAGCCGAAAAACTTTGCCATGTTCTTCACAGCCTGCAACGCATCATCAATGAGGATGAGCACCTTGTCAAGACCCTCCCCACGCTTCCACTTTTCGCATTTAAACAATGACCAAACCTCAAATAGTTTGCCACGTACAATGATCTATCTCATATGCTGCAGATAAGGATGCCCTGAGGCATGGTACATAGCGGAAACTGAGCAGAAGTTATGGCAATGGATGAATGGGCACCGCATAACAATGAACAGACAGGAGCGTTCTCTCCCAGTTGGAGGGCACTTCAGTGGCCAAGGACATTCGACCTCGGACCTTTGGGTGACCATCCTCCAAGGCGGACTTCAGGACAGGCAGCAGCGATAGCAGAGACTGATAGCTAAATCCGGTACCCATAGGGATGGCTTCAACCTGGACGTTGGGTTCATGTCACACTACAAGTGACCCCATTGCACTCCACCCACATACACACAATACAAGTTTGTGGGGTGAATTTGTACTTGCACAGTTACATTGTACTTTGCTCATAAACTGTATGAATCCATGTAAGATTCTGTTAATTCATTTTTTAGATTAGAATCAGTCTAAACATTATGGCACAGACAGCAGCACAGATCGGTGCTAATACCCAATACATTGTCTAGGCTGACACCAATTGTTAAAGTTCACTTGAGAATGTAACTTTTTTAAAAAGGTTTTGTGATTTACATATGAAAGAAGTGAAACTAACATGGTCATTCTAACAGATGAGAGACTTAACAAACAATCAAGGTATTTTTTCAATGTATAATGTCAGTTACATCACACTGTAAACTTTTGCTATAAATTCTGTGTCTTACAATCTTATACTCCATAACCACCTGATGAAGGTGCAGCCCTCTAAAAGCTAGTATTTCCAATTAACCTGGTGTTGTGTGATTTTTAACTTTGTACACCCTAGTCCAACTTTGGCATCTCTATATCATGACTATATTTAAGAGTTGAGATGCAGCGGAGGAGATACTTTTCAGCCATCCAAACAGAGTATTTATCACAGCTGATTTTCTTTGTATGTTTGTCAAGCTGGCTCTCCCACTGAACTCAGAGAACAAAGTGGAGGCAATGCCTGTATAATCTCTTTAGGGCTGTCATATGTTACTGTTAGCCCATGTCTCATTGCAGTATAGGAGTAATTAGATAGGGGAGACAGTGAAAGACTTTTTCCTAGGATGATGACATCAGCTTGTAGAAGAGGGCATAACTACAAATTGAGGGGTGATAGATTTAAGACAGATGTCAGAGGTAGGTTCTTTACGCAGAGAGTGGTAAGGGCGTGGAATGCCCTACCTGTTAATATAGTCAACTCAGCCACATTAGGGAGATTTAAACAATCCTTAGATAAGCACATGGATGATTTTGGGATAGTGTAGGGGGACGAGATGAGAATAGTTCACAGGTCAGTGCAACATCGAGAGCCAAAGGGCCTGTTCTGCGCTGTATCGTTCTATGTTCTATGAGTACTGTTAGAATGGCCACTTGGGCTTTTGTTGACCCAGAAAGAATGTTGTTGTCAAATGCTCAATGCAATAGTTTGTAAAAGGCAGGTGATCCAGCGTTGGATCCCATGGTTAATTTTGAGCGAGGTAGCTAGCAAGTCATAGGAAGATTGCAACATATTCTCTTTCAATATAAATGTGAGGACGAAGTTTTGATTGACCAGGACTGGGCTGATAGGATTCCAACTGTTTTGAGTTGGTGATTTGAAACAGACACTTTAAAAAATCTGAACTAGTGTCAAGAATGGCTGTGTGATTGCCCTCCTATGATTGAGGGTGTGTGTGTGCGTATATACGTGCACAGCAGGCTGCAAATACCCTGACTTAAATACAGGCAAAGGATTTCCAGTAGATAAGTTAAGACATGTGACTTCCAAGCATCCTAATGACGTTTCAAGTTCAGAAACCACTCATTTCTTTTCAAATGAACCAATATCCACGATCCTTTCAATATATTCTCAAAATGTTGGCAGTTTACAATATGTCTTAACATTTTATTAATAAATTTACTATTCATTTTGTGAATGATATTTTATCTAATAGGAATAGGCCATTCAACTCACACTTGCTGCTTCTAATTATTGAAGTCTGCATTCAGCACTAATTTTATTCAAGCATCACATTTAATTCCTGCGCATTTTCCAAGTCACACTTTGCAGAAAATAAAGAGTACCCTTTTAGCAGGAGTCATGTTAGGGACAAGGGCTAATATCTATAAATAAATGAACAACTAAATAGTTAAAGTAATGAATTACTGGTGGGAATATAGAGCTCGTTGTACCAGAATGACAGAGAGAGAGAGAGAAAGAGAGAGAGAGACACAGAGAGAGAAAAAGAGAGAGAGAGAAAAAGCTACTTAGGTTATTATCGTTTTTTTGAGCCAACTCATTTGTATACCCAAGTGTGACACCTGAAAAACTGCTACAGCTTTTCTCTTGAATAGCCTCTGAATTCTTAACGATTTCTGAATCAACTGCATCTGCAAAGGTTCCAGTGACACCACACGTGTTAGTGATGTGTGTGTGTCCACACACCACACCAGGACGCCAAATGAAAGCCATCTTGAACATCTGAAACTTTATCCTTCTATTGTCTCTTTCCCCACCCCAGCAAGAACTTTAATAAAGAAACTTGATTGATTTTTAACTTTTTCTAAACTCAATATAAGTATATACACTTGGTCACAATGCTAAGTGAATAAAGCGTTTAAATTCATGTTGCAACTAGTAGAATGGTGGAAAAAGAGAGACAGTGATTGCAACAAAATAAAAGTAGAATGCACAGAAACAACCAACAAATGATGAGGAAATGGTACCAAACAGAGTGCTAAATTAATCACTCCAAATAGTCCTCACAGATTCTTTCAGCTGCAATCTTGAATTCTACTATTACTGATACACAAATTACTGGAAAAAAATCTAAATAAAAATAATGATAAATAAGACACAAGATAAACATAGCACTGAAACAGCCATTATGTGTCTTAAAGATTTCCTTTTGAAGACCTGGTGTCACACTTAGGAAAATAGAATGAGATTCTGGGCTTTATCACTCTTCATTGAAGAAAAACAAGATGACAATTTTGATAGTTCACAGTCCACATTTATGCCTCAGTGCATGAGTTGCAAGGCGGATGCAGAGATGTTGCAGTGTGATTTGGACAGGCCGATTGAGTAGGCAAATGCATGTGGATAAATGTGACGTTATCTATCTTGGTAGAAAAAATAAGAAGGCAGATAATTATTTGAATGGCTGTAAATTGAGAGACAAGAATATTCAATGAGATGTGGGTGTTCTCATGCAAAGTTTACTGGAAGTATGCCTGCAAGTGCAGCAGGTAAACTGTATGTTGGCCTTCATAGTGAGAAAATTTGAGTACAGGAACAATTATTCAGGGCATTGGTAAGGCCACTCCGAGAAAGGTGTGCAGTTTCTGGTCTCCCTATCTGAAGAACGAAGTTCTTCCTAAAGAGGGAGTGCAGTGAAGATTTACCAGATTGACTTCTGGGATGGCAGGACTGACTTATGAGGAGAGCGCAAATTGGTTAGGATTGCATATATTGGAGTTTAGAAGAATGAGGGGTATCTTGTAGAAACATACAAAATTCTAACTGAATAGACATATTGAAAGATCTCCAGACAACAGGTCATAGTTAAGGATAATAGGTAATAATTTTCCGACTGAGGTGAGGGAAAAAATCTTCACCAAGAAAGTTCCGAGACTGAGGAATTCACTGTTACAGAAAGTGGTAGAGGCCAAAACGTTGTGTTTTCAAGGAGGAGGTAGTTTTAGCTCTTGTGGCTAAACTGACCTCAGTGGTGGGCAAGTTGTTGGAGGGAATCCTGAGGGACAGGATGTACATATATTTGGAAAGGCAAGGACTGATTAGGGATAGTCAACATGGCTTTGTGCGTGGGAAATCATATCTCACAAACTTGATTAAGTTTTTTGAAGTAGTAACAGAAGATTGATGAGGGCAGAGCACTGGATGTGATCCATATGGACTTCAGTAAGGCGTGCGACAAGGTTCCCCATGGGAGACTGATTAGCAAGGTTAGCTATCATGGAATACAGGGAGAACTAGCCATTTGGATACAGAACTGGCTCAAAGGTAGAAGATAGAGGGTGGTGGTGGAGGGTTGTTTTTCTAGACTGGAGGCCTGTGACCAGTGGAGTACCACAAGGATCGGTGCTGGGTCCTCTACTTTTTGTCATTTACATAAATGATTTGGATGTGAGCATATGAGGTACAGTTAGTAAGTTTGCAGATGACACCAAAATTGGAGGTGCAGTGGACAGCAAAGAAGGTTACCTCAGATTACAACAGGATCTGGACCAGATGGGCCAATGGGCTGAGAAGTGGCAGATGGAGTTTAATTCAGATGAATGTGAGGTGCTGCATTTTGGGAAAGCAAATCTTAGCAGGATTTATACACTTAATGGTAAGGTCCTAGGGAGTGTTGCTGAACAAAGAGACCTTGGAGTGCAGGTTCATAGCTCCTTGAAAGTGGAGTCGCAGGTAGATAGGATAGTGAAGGCGGCATTTGGTATGCTTTCCTTTATTGGTCAGAATATTGAGTACAGGAGTTGGGAGGTCATGTTGCGGCTGTACAGGACATTGGTTAGGCCACTGTTGGAATACTGCGTGCAATTCTGGTCTCCTTCCTATCGGAAAGATGTGGAAGTCCAGAACTAGACGGCACAGGTTTAGGGTGAGGGGGAAAGATATAAAAGAGGCCTAAGGGGCAACTTTTTCACGCAGAGGGTGGTACGTGTATGGAATGAGCTTCCAGAGGATGTGGTGTAGGCTGGTACAATTGCAACATTTAAGAGGCATTTGGACGGGTACATGAATAGGAAGGGTTTGGAGGGATATGGGCCGGGTGCTGTCAGGTGGGACTAGATTGGGTTGGGATATCTGGTCAGCATGGACAGGTTGGACCGAAGGGTCTGTTTCTATGCTGTACATCTAGGACTCTATGAGCAAGGGATTATGGGGGGGGAAGAATTGGATTAGGGTAATGAGCTCAATGATCAGCCATGATTATGTTGAATAGCAGGGCATGCTCAAGGGGTCAAATGGCTGACGTCTGCTCCTACCTTCTGTGTTTCTATGTAAGCCCAGAGTTTGGCAAATTAAGGACCTCATAGCCTATATTTTAAAAATTTGCAGATGTCTCCAGCATTAATGGAACTTCCACTCACCTAAGTTTTAATCTCTTGACCACAGTTAAAAAAAATCTAAATTGACATTAATAACACAGGGAACATACTTATACTACCACAACAGCTACCAGCTACAAGGACAATGAGGTAGATTACACTGACAAGATCCCTTCCAAGCCACACATCATTTTGACTTGGAACTACAACACACTGGTTCTTCACTGTGGCGGAGCAATACTCTGCAATTTTTTACCCACAGCATGTGGGTGTAGCTACAGCAAGTGAACTACAGTGGGTAGAGAAAACAGCTCACCACCACTTATTAAGGCCAATTAGAGATAGGCAACAAATATTGGCTTAGTCACCAACACTCACATCCAATGAAAGTATAAGAAAAAATACAATCTTCTTGGATCATCACATAATTGAAAACCTACAATAAGGAAACGTTATTTATTTTCTCATTAAAAATTGTGGTAAGCTATACCCAGAGATACTAGGTCAAATCACGCCACTGTAATTAAGAACCTGCAAGATCAAAAGAAAGTCAGCAATTCACCATCTGCATAATCTGATTAATATTGTTGGCTCCCTATGAATAACAGGGAACCGAAATTCATTTGCTGACCATTTAAAGTTCTTTTGGTAGGGTGTGTTTTTTCACAATGCATTCAACCAGCTGGGTGATTTCTGAAGTCAGAAAGAAAATACTGTGGATACAGGGAATCCAAAATAAAAACAGAAAAGTGTTGGTCTGGCAGCGCCAGTATACACAGATTTAGACCTAATGAATCTTCTTCAGAGTCATTCCTCTTTAGACAGCACTGTGGATCTACCTACAGCAAATGGATTGGAGTAGTTCTAGAAGGCAGCACACCAGCACCTTCTCAAGGTGGAATGGACAAGTGCTGGCCCAACCAGCAAAACTCCCATCCTGTGAAGGAATAAAGAAAGAACAAAATTTCTGAAGTCAGCTATGAATTAATGGATTTGGAAGATATATATATACTGACAGATATCCTTCCCAAGAAAACATTAATGAACCAAATTATCAATCGTTTAACTGATATAATTGCAATACGGAGGTTAATTTTACATTCCAGATTTACATTCCATGACAGGATTTGAGCCCAGTGCAATACCAATGAAATTCCAAGTTCAGTGGACATTGCCATTTCTAGACACAAAGCGTGGTAGAGGTTTAAAACTCTTCTACAAACGGCAATGGACGCTAGATCGTTTGTTAATAAAAAAAATTATCTATCTCTGATTTAAAATTAAGTTAAGGCATTAAGGGGTTTGGGTCAAAGGCATGCAACGTAGAGATAGGCCTCAGATCTGGATGGTGAAACAGACCTGAGAGTCTGAACAGCCCATTCTTCCTATATCTCTAATAAAACAGTGAGATTCCAAGTTCAGTGACATTGCCAACCTTCCACCATCTTCCCACAATGATAAACCATAAATTTATTTATTAAGTCATCTGTACCATTCAGTTGGAAGACTGTTGGGTCATATGGTCTTTATGATTCAGTTACTGCAAACAAAAACAGTCCTAAAATGCACATAACTCATACACTGCCCTTGCATAAACATTGGCAGAAAATATTCTCTCCCGCCCACTATTCTCTATGTTAAATGCACAATTCATCATTGGAAATGACTTCTGACTATAAACAATTCTGGTGGTTGCAGAATTTCCAAAAAGCTTTTATCTTTGGCCTTGATGTGTGTGCGCGCGCCTTGTTTACCATCTCCAATTTTGTCACATTCTATGGCAGCAGGAAGTGGCTGGGGTTGTGGTCAAAGTTTATCAGAATGAAAAATAAAACAGAAACAATTGTTTTTTTCCCTCTTGACCAATCTCTTAGAAATTGGAAAAGTGGAAACCACAGGTCAGTGCTCTTTAATGAGTGAGTAAATCACACTTTCACCAACATTTTCCTGAGACAAGGAATTTGATGTCCTCCCTTGGAATCCCACATCCCCCCAAGAGGACAGCTCCCCGCGTGGGTCAAGGAGGACAGAGAGCATTGAGAGTTGGGGTAGTGAGGGAGTGAGAGAGCAGGAATGGGGAGTGAGAGCAGGAAGGGTGACTGAGGGGGTGCGAAGGGGTGAATGTGGGGTTGGGGTTGGGGTTGGGGTAGGGGACAGGAGTGGGTGGGGTGCAGGCAGTAAAAGAAGTGCGTGAGTGAGAGTTGATTAGTTGGAGGGATTGGAGTAGGTTGG
This sequence comes from Chiloscyllium punctatum, assembly GCF_047496795.1. NCBI lineage: Eukaryota > Metazoa > Chordata > Chondrichthyes > Orectolobiformes > Hemiscylliidae > Chiloscyllium > Chiloscyllium punctatum. The sequence goes on along the minus strand of NC_092744.1, from coordinate 6,883,957 downwards.
AGTTCGGCGTTTGAAGGTTTTGGGGACAGTGATGTTTGGGGGGGTGGCAAGTTTGAAGCGTTCGGGATGGTGGTGAGGGTGAAGCTTTCGGGGGAGGGGCGGCGAAGTTGAAGGGTTCGGGGCTCGGGGGCAGGGGCTCACGGGGACGGCGAGGGTGAAGGGCTCAGGGGTGGGGATGGTGAAGGCTACAGGGGAGGGGATGGTGAAGGCTACAGGGGAGGGGCGGCGAGGGTGAAGCGGAAGAGGGTGAAGGTATTAGGGTGCCGGGGGTAAAGAGTTGGGGTATGAAGGATTGGGGGAGGGGAGTTGAGTGAAGAGAAGAATTTGGAAGGGTGGAGTGGGTGAGAGATAGGGGGTTTGGGGGGTGAACGGTAATCAGGTTTTGGGTAAAGGGGTTTGGAGTGAAGGGTAAGGGGACTGGGAGTGAAAGTTGGGGGGTAGGGGAGGTGAAGGTTTTAGGGGATGAAGGAGTTGGGTAATGATGGGTTGGGGGGGTGAAGTATAAATGGGTTTGCGGGGTGAAGTGTGGAAGGCAGGGGAGGTGATGAGGTTGGGGGGGGGGGGAGGTGATGAGGTGGGGGGGGAGGTGATGAGGTTGGGGGGGGGGGGAGGTGATGAGGTGGGGGGGGAGGTGATGAGGTTGGGGGGGGGGGGAGGTGATGAGGTTGGGGGGGGGGGAGGTGATGAGGTGGGGGGGGGGGGGGAGGTGATGAGGTTGGGGGGGGGGAGGTGATGAGGTTGGGGGGGGGGGGAGGTGATGAGGTTGGGGGGGGGGGGAGGTGATGAGGTTGGGGGGGGGGGGAGGTGATGAGGTTGGGGGGGGGGGGAGGTGATGAGGTTGGGGGGGGGGGAGGTGATGAGGTTGGGGGGGGGGGAGGTGATGAGGTTGGGGGGGGGGGGAGGTGATGAGGTTGGGGGGGGGGGGGGGAGGTGATGAGGTTGGGGGGGGGGGGGGAGGTGATGAGGTTGGGGGGGGGGGGGGGAGGTGATGAGGTTGGGGGGGGGGGGGGGGGGAGGTGATGAGGTTGGGGGGGGGGGGGGGGGGGAGGTGATGAGGTTAAGGGGGAATCTGCCGGTTGTTGATACGGCGAGCGTGCCCCGTTCCCAAGCGGGCCTTACCTTTCTCACACGCCAGAAGGAAGAGCTTCTCATCGATGGTGGTCTCCTCCTTGACCTGCCGCACATCCTTCAGTGTCAGGTATTTGTTGGGTGAGGAGGACTCGGTGCTTTGGTAGAGACTGGCCATTGTTCACCCCCCCTCCTCCCGCCTCTCGGGGCGGCCAGTACGAGCGGCGGAAAACCGCCCCTCCGCCCGCGCGCCCACTGACCCGGCTCTGACCCTCCCCCCCCCCCGGGCCCCGGCTCGCGCCGCTGCCGTGCGCCCGTCACATTCACCGCCTTCTGTCCCTTTGGTTCGTGCCCGAGCCCCTGGGAGAAGATGTCTCCCGGTTTTATAAAAAAAAACTGAAAAGCAATTTATTATTTTTATCATCGGAGCAAAGCGCCGACGAGACTGCTGCGCGCATGTGCATTCCCGCTATCCCAGTGTCTTCTTTCCGTCGTCGTACTGTTAATTTTTCCACAAAAAAATGAAGGGGGGAATCTCCAGAGAAACCTGTAAAATTCCGACAGGACTAGTCAGGGTAAATGATGTTCCCAATGACCAGGGGGTCACCGTGCAAGGACGTGGACTTCGAACATTTCAGACTGAGGTGAGGAGCCATGTCTTCACCCAGAGTGGTGAGCCTGTGGAATTCTCTACCACCGAAAGCCATTGAGGCCAAAATGTTGACTGTTTTAAAGGAGTGAGGTATAGGTCTCACGGTAAAAGGGATCAAAGGATATGGGGAGAAAGTGGAAGCAGGGGACCGAGTGGGAGGATCATTCATCATCATCATCATCATCATTAAAGTAAATCCATAGAGGCCAGTATGCCATCAACCAGCCACCCTTTATTTACACAAACATAGTACTTGAAACTGGAAGATTTCCTTGGAGCTTGTCCCCAACTTGAGAAGAATCCCTGAGACTCCTGTTGATATCATTGGCGCTGGTTAACAACCCCAATTGGAAACTCATACTCAACAAGATTCATCTGGCCAACCTCATTCCAATCACTACAATCATACTAAATGGTACAGCAAATTTGAAGGGCCAAATTGTCGACTTTTTTTTCCTACTTTTTTTTCTGTTTCGTTTTTTCTCTCACACTTTTCTTACTTCCTCTTTACTCATGGGTTTTTTAATTCTATCTGTGTCTCTGTTTCAGTGCAGACGCAATGAGCTGAATGGTCTCCTTCTGTACCATAACAATTGTGTGATCGTCTTGCATGTCATCTGTCACTCCGTGACTGTTTTTTGCCTGTCTCTCTCTCTCTCTTTTTTAAAGAATTTCCACGTTCCATCTCTTTCTGTACTCCCTGTAATTTCACACTTTCAGTTTTGTGCAGGTGAAAACCTAGATGTTTCCCTTAGGTTATTGAAAGGTCTCCTTTATTCTTTGAAATTTTGTTCTTACAATATGAGGAAGGTAGTGAGCTGTGACTGAGGAGGAATCTAGGAAGACTTGGCTGGCTCGTCACAACTGAAAAAGGGATTGTGGAGAACCCTGAGTTCAACAGGAACAGCATCTAACCATTTTGGGAGTGGCCATTTTGGATAGGGGCTGTGAAGTCAAAGTGTGAATTTTGATGAGCATCAGGTTTTGCTGAGCAGGACAAGCAGCATCAAGGTATGTAAAGATAAGATTTTTCATTTTCTTTCAGAGTCATAGAGATGTACAGCATGGAAACAGACCCTTCTGTTCATGCCAACCAGATATCCCAACCCAATCTAGTCCCACCTGCCAGCACCCGGCCCATATCCCTCCAAACAATTCCTATTCATATACTTATTCAAATGTCTTTTAAGTGTTGCAATTGTACCAGCCTCCACCACTTCCTCTGGCAGCTTATTCCATACACGTACCACCCTCTGTGAAAATGTTGCCCCTTAGGTCTCTTTTATATCTTTCCCCTCTCACCCTAAACCAATGCCCTCTAGTTCTGGACTCCCCAACCCCAGGGAAAAGACCTTCTCTATTCACCCTATCCATGCCCCTCATAATTTGTAAACTTCTATAAAATCACCCCTCAGCCTCCAACACTCCAGGGAACACAGCCCCAGCCGGTTCAGCATCTCCCTATAGCTCAAATTCTCCAACCTGGCAACATCCTTGTAAATCTTTTCTGAACCCTTTCAAGTTTCACAACACCTTTCTGATAGGAAGGAGACCAGAATTGCATGCAGTATTCCAACAGTGGCCGAACCAATGTCCTGTATAGCCACAACATGACCTCCCAACTTCTGTACTCAATACTCTGATAAAGGAAAGCATACCAAACGTCTTTTTCACGATTCTATCTTCCTGCGACTCCACTTTCAAGGAGCTATGAACCTCCACTCCAAGGTCTCTTTGTTCAGCAACACCTTACCATTTAGTGTATAAGTCTTGCTAAGATTTGCTTTCCCAAAATGCAGCACCTCACATTTATCTGAGTTAGAAATTCCATCTGCCACTTCTCAGCCCATTGGCCCATCTGATCAGGATTCTGTTGTAATCTGAGGTAACCTTCTTCGCTGTCCAGTACACCTCCAATTTTGGTGTCATCTGCAAACTTACTAACTATACCTCTCATGCTCGCATTCAAATCATTTATATAAATGACGAAAAGTAGAGGACCCAGCACCGATCCTTGTGGCACTCTGTTGGTCACACGCCTCCAGTCTGAAAAACAACCCTCCAACCCCACCCTCTATCTTCTACCTTTGAGCCAGTTCTGTATCCAAATGGCTAATTCCCCCTGTATACCGTGAGATCTAACCTGGCTCACCGGTCTCCCATGGGGAACCCTGTCAAACGCCTTACTGAGGTCCATATCGATCACATCTACTGCTCTGCCCTCATCAATCCTCTTTGTTACTTCTTCAAAAAATTCAATTAAGTTTGTGAGACATGATTTCCCACGCACAAAGCCATGTTGACTATCCCTAATCACACCTTGCCTTTCCAAATATATGTACATCCTGTCCCTCAGGATTCCTTCCAATAACTTGCCCACCACCGACGTCAGGCTCACTGGTCTATAGTTCCCTGGCTTGTCCTTACTACCCTTCTTCAACAGTGGCAACATGTTAGCCAACCTCCAGTCTTGAGGCACCTCACCTGTGACTATCGTTGATACAAATATCTCAGCAAGAGGCCCAGCAATCACTTCCCTAGCTTCCCACAGAGTTAGGGTACACTTGATCAGGTCCTGGGGATTTATCCACCTTTATGCATTTCAAAACATCCAGCACTTCCTCCTCTGTAATATGGACATTTTTCAAGATATCACCATCTATTTCTCTACATTCTATATCTTCCATGTCCTTTTCCACAGTAAATACTGATGCAAAATATTCATTTAGTATTTCCCCCATCTCCTGCAGCTCCACACAAAGGCAGCCTTGCTGATCTTTGAGGGGTCCTATTCTCTCCCTACTTACCCTTTTGTCCTTAATGTATTTGTAAAAACCCTTTAAATTCTCCTTAACTCTATTTGCCAAAGGTCCATGTCCCTTTTTGCCCTCCTGATTTCCCTCTTAAGTGTATTCCTACTGCCTTTGTACTCTTCTAAGGATTCACTCGATCTATCCTGTCTATTCCTGACATATGCTTCCTTCTTTTTCTTAACCAAATCCTCAATTTTTTTAGTCATCCAGCATTCCCTATACCTACCAGTCTTTCCTTTAACCCTAACAGGAATACACTTTCTCTGGATTCCTGTTATCTCATTTCTGAAGGCTTCCCATTTTCCAGCCATCCCTTTACCTGTGAACATCTGCCCCCAATCTGCTTTGGGAAGTTCTTGCCTAATATCGTCAAAATTGGCCTTTCTCCCATTTAGAGCTTCAACTTTTAGATCTGGTCTATCCTTTTCCATCACTATTTTTACTTTATTAGATTTATTCTAATCGTTACTAGAGGGCGGTTGCATGCTCCTCCTGTGAGATGTAGGAGATCAGGGAGAATTCAATTGTCCCTGACAACTGTGTCTGCAGGAAGTATGTCCGCTTGCAGCTCCTCGCAGAGTGCGTTGTAGGTTGGCAGTAGGTTGCAGCAGTGGTTTTATAGATTGGAGCTTCAGGGATGTGGCCACACCAAAGGTTCAGCCAGATAGATGGGTGACCATCAAGAGAAGCAGGCAGGTACTGCAGGAATTACCTTTGGCCATTCCAGTCTCAAACAAGTATTTTGTTTTGGATAATGTTGCGGCGACGGTGGAAGGGAGGTGGTGGGGGAGGGTGTGGCTTCTCAGGGGAAAGCGCCAGCAGCAGCCAGACCAGTGGCACCACAATTGGTTCTGTTGTACAGCAGGGAGGGTCAAAGTGTAAGCAAGCAGTAGTGATAGGGGATTCTATAGTCAGGGGCACAGATTGGCATTTCTTTGGCTGCTAGCAAGACTCCAGGATGGTGTGTTGACTCCTTGGTGCCAGGGTCAAGGATGGCTCTGAGTGTGCACAGGACATTCCAAAGAGCAGTAGGTCAGCATGTGGAGTTAATTTTTTTTTTTTTTCTTTCTCTTTCTTTTCTTTTCTTTTTTTTTCTTCTTTTTTTTTTTCTTTTTTTTTCTTTTTTGTGGCCAGTCACAACTCCAGGGTGTTGGTGGACACCGCGTGCTCCTTCTCCAAGGACACCCGGGGCATGTGGAGTTATTGAGGAGTAGGAACAAGTTTTGTCAAATAAGTCCAATCAGAAGAACAGACAGGGGCATCCAATCAGAAGAACAGACAGGGGCAGGTTAATATGAGCTGACAGTTTGAAGTGTATTTATTTAAATGCAAGGAATATAACAGGTGAGGCAGTTGAGTTTAAAGTCTCAACTAACAACTACAATGTTCTAGCCATTTTAGAAGCTTGGCTGGGAGAAGGACGGGACTAGCAGTTCAACTTTCCAGAGTTTTGATTTTTCAGGCCTGATGGAGATGGATGTAAAAGGGTGGAGGAGCTGCATTACTGATTAAGGAAAATGTCACAGTTGCATGAAGAGAGAACATCTAATCACCATGAAGAACAAATATGAAAGAAGATGTAAAGATGTAAAAACATCAGAGTTGTCATAGTCACAAAAACAGAAAGTGCTGGAAAACCTCAGCAGGTCTAGCAGCATCTGTGGAGAGAAATCAGAGTTAACTTTGTGAGTCTGGTGAGCCTTCTTCAAAGCCGATGGTGGCTTGAAAAAAGTCAGTTTTTAAGTAAAAGATAGATTGGGGAGAGGGGGGTAAGGAGTAAATTATAAGTGGAGAGAGAGCCCTCCTCGGATGCTGCCTGAACTGCTGTGCTTTTCCAGCACCACTAATCCAGAATCTGGTTTCTAGCATCTGCACTCATTGTTTTTACCTAAGAAAGAAAAACAGTTAGACAGACAAAGGAGTGGGTAAAGGTCAGCCTAGGCAAACGAATGAATAGCTGCTAATGGGGACTCGTAGTGGCTAACAATGGGTTGTGTGTAATACCAGACTATGTGATAACAAGGCCTGGTATGTTAGGAATGGGGTTAGGACATGGGAGAAGATGCCTCAAGCCTTAAAATTATTGAACTCAATGTTAAAACCAGAAATCTGTAGAGTTCCCAAGTGATAAAAGAGATGCTGTTCTTCCTGCTTGCCCTGAGCTTCACTGGAGCACTGCAGCAAGTCTGAGACAGAGAGGTTGGCCAGGGAATAAGGCAGTGTGTTAAACTGTCAGACCACTGGAAGCTCAGGGTCCTTTTTGTGAACAGAATGTAGGTGTTCTGCAAAGCGGTCGCCTAGTCTATGCTTCATTTACCCAATGTAGAGGAGATTATATTGTGAGCAGCGAATACAGTGGACCAGATTGAGTGAAGTGCAGGTAAAGCCTGGACACTATGGGGCAATTCAGCATCGCTAATCCATCTAATCTTCACATCTTTGGACTATGGGAGGAAACCGGAACACCCAGAGGAAACCCATGCAGACACGAGAAAAATATGCAAAGTCCACAGGCTTGAGACAATGTTGAGTCATTATTCAAGGATGGATGATTTGCTGGTGAAGAGTGCACTCCTGATTTTAGACTAGATCATTGATGATCCAGCTTAAGATGTTTTGGCGAAGATGACCCCATCCTGAGGAACAACTGCATCCATACCTTGGAGGATAATCATTGTAGCTTTAAGAACCGCAACTATCTTCTATGTATCAGTATGATCCCAATGACTGGAGGTTACTTTCCCTTGTTTTGTGGTATTCCTGGATACCATGCTGAATTAAAGGATACTTTAGTGCAAAAGATTCTTGCTTCATCTCTATGGAGTGAATGCGTGTCATTCATAGAGTCACAAAGATGCACAGCACGGAAATAGACCCTTTGGTCCAACGCGTCCATGCCAACCACATATCCTAATCTAATCCCATTTGCCAGCATTTGGCCCATATCCGTCTAAACCCTTCCTATTCATATACCCATCCAGATGCCATTTAAATGTTGCAATTCTACCAGCCTCATCACTTCCTGTGGCAAAAACGAGGTTAAAAACAATGACTGCAAATGCTGGAAACCAGATTCTGGATTAGTGGTGCAGTTCAGGCAGCATCCAAGGAGCTTCGAAATCGATGTTTCAGGCAAAAGCCCTTCATCAGGAAAAACTCCACACATGCACCACTCTCTGTGTGAAAAGGTTTTCTTTAGGGTCATTTTAACTTTATCCCCTCTCACCCTAAACCTATGCCCTCCAGTTCTGGACTCACCCACCCATGCAAAAGACCTTGTTTATTTACCCTATCCATGCCCCTCATGATTTTATAAACTTCTATAAGGTCACCCCTCAGCCTCCGATGCTCCAGGGAAACAATGTAATAATTTTGAGATTGGAAGAATGTAATTTTTTGTTGGGGAAATAATTAAATGTCAGAATTCAACTTTGACAGATAAACTCTTATTTATAGCCTTTGCTTTTCTTCCATTAAGATATTTTCATCATTACGTGTTTTGAGGATGGCCTAGTGATATTAACACGAGACTATTATTCCAACAACTCAGACAAAGTTTTGGGGACCTGGGTTCAAATCCCACCATGACAGATGGTGGAATTTGAATATGATAGAAAAATGGAATTAAGAGTCTAATGCTGACCATTGACGATTGTTAGGAAAAACCATTATTTAACTAATGTCCCCTAGGAAAGGAAATCTACCTACATGTGACTCCAGACCCACACCATTGTGGTCGACGCTCAAATCCCTCTGGGCAATTAGGGATGGGCAAGAAATACTGGCCTAGCCTGTAATGCTTACAGCTTATAAATGAATTTTTAAAAATTTGTCCATCATTAAAATATATTTGTGGGACATCTCTGCTCAGTGGATGATCCTAGATGTCACCAAGCGCAGCCTCATGTTTCAGAGAAATAAAGACTATTTTGTTAAAGTTCTCTGATTTGCAGGCATTTTGGGACCTCAGACTTTATCTCCCACTGTCATATTTTTTTATGACACTTTTATCTTAATAATTCAAAAGTCCACATTCAGATGGAGATGCAGTTCAACACTAATAAGTGTGAGATGATCCATTTAGGGACGTCAAACCGTAAAAGGGAATACACAATAAATGGATATATACTGAGATGGGTAGATGAAGTGAGAGAACTTGCGATGCAAGTGTACAGGTCCATAAAGGTAGCAGTATTAGAGGCATAGAGTTGTACAGCATGGAAACAGACCCTTCAGTCCAATGCATCCGTGCCGAACATACATTTCAATCTGACCGAGACCAATTTGTCAGCATTTGGTTCACATCTCTCTGAACCCTTCCTATTCATATACCCATCCTGATGCCTTTTAACTGTTGCAATTGTGCCTGCCTCCACTAAATCTGCAGTTTCTTTGTCCCCACCACTTCCTCTGGAAGCTTGTTCCATGCAAGCACCACCATCTGCATGAAAAAGTTACCCTTCATTTCCTTTTTAAATCTTTCCCCTCTCACCTTAAAACCTATGTCCTCTAGATTTGGACTCCCCCAACCCAGGAAAAAGACCTTGGCTACTCCTGCTATCCATGCCCCTCCTTGATTTTATAAACCTCTCAGCCTCCGACACTCCAGGGAAAAAAGCCCAGACTATTCAGCCTCTCTCTCAACCTCAAACTCCCCAGATCTGGCAACATCTTTGTAAATTTTCTCTGCACTCTCTAAAATTTAACAACATTCTTCTAATAGAAGAGCAACCAGAATTGTACACTGTATTCTAAAAGTACCCTCACCAATGTTAGGGTGAGGGTACTTATGTACAGTTCTAACCCTAACCCTAACCCTAACCCTCACCAATGTCCTATACAAGCACAGCATGACCTCCCAGAGTACTCAATGCTCTGACCAATGCTTTTTTCACCAAATAGGACTGCAGATGCTGGAGATCAGACCTGAAAATCTGTTGCTGGAAAAGCGCAGCAGGTCAGGCAGCATCCAAGGAACAGGAGAATCAACGTTTTGGGCATAAGCTCCTGAAGAAGGGCTTATGCCCGAAACGTCGATTCTCCTGCTCCTTGGATGCTGCCTGACCTGCTGTGTTTTTCCAGCAACACATTTTCAGCTTTCTTCACCAAATAACCTGAGTAACGACATGGTGCACATTCCTTATATTTACAATCTACACTGTAATGTAGTTAAACCATTATAATTTCTATTATAAATATTATACCATGATGTCAGGGAGTTAGAAATTGAAAAGCACTAATTTAAGATGACAACAAAGAGGGAGAGGTTTTGAGTTTGCTAGTATAGTGGCTGCTAAAACGTTGAAACAATCCCACAAAGAATCCCACAAAGAAGTGGAATTCACACACTAAAGAAAAAGTGGATAAACGGCTTAAAATGAAAAGGCTATGGGATAGAAAGTGGGGATGTATCTAAATAGCCAACTCTTTCAGATGGTTCCCATAAATATGATAGCCCTCTTCTGTGGTTCTACTGTTCTCACTTTAACCATATTCCGCTGTGTAGCATAATTGCAATTGGTTACTATATATTAGCCCTTGTTATTATTAACTATTGGGTGTCAGTTAGCTCAGTTGCCTGGGTAGCTAATGTCTTTTAAAATTATGCCAATAGCATTGGTTCAATTCCTGTTTCAGCTGAGGTAGACTTTGAAACTGTTTCTTTGCTCTTCCTCCATGAAAGGAAGATTGTAAAGAAGGCATGTGGCATGCTCTCTTTCATTGACAGAGGTACAGAATACAAAGGAGGGATATAATGATGAAACTGTATAAGACACTGGTGAGGGAACAACTGGAGTATTATGTACAGTTCTAACCCTAACCCTAACCCGAACCCTAATTGGGGAAGAGGAAACTATGGTGTGATTAGACATGAGTTAGGAAGCATGGATTGGGAGCAATTATTCCATGGTAAAGGCACTATAGACATGTGGAGACTGTTTAAGGAACAGTTGTTGTAAGTGATGAATAAATAAGTCCCTCTGAGACAGGCAAGAAATGGTAAGATAAAGGAACCGTGGATGACGAGAGTGGTGGAGCTTCTCGTCAAAAGGAAAAAGGTAGCTTACATAAGGTGGAGGAAGCTAGGGTCAAGCTCAGCTCTAGAGGATTACAGGCAGGCGAGGAAGGAGCTCAAAAATGGTCTGAGGAGAGCCAGGAGGAGGCACAAGAAAGGCTTTGGATTAGGGAGAACACAAAGGCATTTTACACTTATGAGAGGAATAAGAGAATGGTCAAAGAAAGAGTAGGGCCGATCAGGGATCGCATAGGGAATTTGTGTGTGGAGTCTGAGGAGGTAGGGGAAGCTCTAAATGAGGTTTTTGCTTCTGTCTTTACGAAAGAAACGAACTTTGTAGTGAATGAAACCTTTGAAGAACAGGTGTGCATGCTGGAATAGATAGAGATAGAGGAAGCTGATGTGCTGAAAATTTTGTCAAACATTAAGATTGACAAGTCGCCAGGCCCGGACCAGATTTGTCCTCGGCTGCTTTGGGAAATGAGAAATGCAATTGCTTCGCCACTTGCGAAGATCTTTGCATCCTCGCTCTCCACTGGAGTCGTACCTGAAGACTGAAGAGAGGCAAATGTAATTCCTTTCTTCAAGAAGGGAAATAGGGAAATCCCCGGCAATTACAGACCAGTAAGTCTCACGTCTGTCGTCTGCAAGGTGTTAGAAAGGATTCTGAGGGATAGGATTTATGACCATCTGGAAAAGCATGGCTTGATTAAATTCAGTCAACATGGCTTTGTGAGGGGCAGGTCATGCCTCACAAACCTTATCGAGTTCTTTGAGGATGTGCCTAGAAAAGTTGATGAAGATCGAGCAGTGGATGTGGTGTATATGGACTTCAGCAAGGCATTTGATAAGGTTCCCCATGGTAGGCTCATTCAGAAGGTCAGGAGGAATGGGATACAGGGGAACTTAGCTGTCTGGATACAGAATTGGCTGGCCAACAGAAGACAGCGAGTGGTAGTAGAAGGAAAATATTCTGCCTGGAAGTCTGTGGTGAGAAGTGTTCCACAGGGCTCTGTCCTTGGGCCTCTACTGTTTGTAATTTTTATTAATGACTTGGATGAGGGGATTGAAGGATGGGTCAGCAAGTTTGCAGACGACACAAAGGTTGGAGGTGTCATTGACAGTATAGAGGGCTGTTGTAGACTGCAGCGGGACACTGACAGGATGCAGAGATGGGCTGAGAGGTGGCAGATGGAGTTCAACCTGGATAAATGCGAGGTGATGCATTTTGGAAGGTTGAATTTGAAAGCTGAGTACAGGATTAAGGATAGGATTCTTGGCAGTGTGGAGGAACAGAGGGATCTTGGTGTGCAGGTACATAGATCCCTTAAAATGGCCACCCAAGTGGACAGGGTTGTTAAGAAAGCATATGGTGTTTTGGCTTTCATTAACAGGGGATTGAGTTTAAGAGTCGTGAGATCTTATTGCAGCTCTATAAAACTTTGGTTAGACCGCACTTGGAACACTGCGTCCAGTTCTGGTCGCCCTATTATAGAAAGATGTGGATGCTTTGGAGAGGGTTCAAAGGAGGTTTACCAGGATGTTGCCTGGACTGGAAGGCTTATCTTATGAAGCGAGGTTGACTGAGCTCTGACTTTTTTCATTGGAGAAAAGGAGGATGAGCGGGGACCTAATTGAGGTATACAAGGTAATGAGAGGCATAGATAGAGTCGATAGCCAGAGACTATTTCCCAGGGCAGAAATGACTAACACGAGGGGTCATAGTTTTAAGCTGGTTGGAGGAAAGTATAGAGGGGATGTCAGAGGTGGGTTCTTTTCACAGAGAGAGCATGGAATGCATTGCCAGTAGCAGTTGTGGAAGCAAGGTCATTGGGGACATTTAAGAGACTACTGGACGTGCATATGGTCACAGAAATTTGAGGGTGCATACATGAGGATCAGTGGTTGGCACAACATCATGGGCTGAAGGGCCTGTTCTGTGCTGTACTGTTCTATGTTCTCTATGTTCTAATTAAACTGCATTCAAATGCAGTCTGACCAGAGCCTCATACAGCCTAAGCAGTACATCTCTGCTGTTGTATTCTAGCCCTCTCTAAATGAACTAACATTGCATTTGCTTTCTAACTGAACCTTATAACCCTCCAATCCCAGTAATATCCTCGTAAATCCTTTCTGCTCCCTCTCCAATTTAATAATATCCTTCCTGAAGCAGGGTGACCAGAACAGTACACAGTACTCTAAAAATGGTCTCTTGTACTACCTCAACATGAAATCCCAACTCCAGCACTCAAATGGTCTGAGTAATGAAGGCAAGCATGCCAAGAGCCTTCTTTATCAACCTGTCTACCAGAGATGCAACTTTTAAAAAATGATGTACCTGAACTCCTTGGTCTCTCTATATGACAACACTCTCCAGGGCCCTACCAGGTAACTATATAAGTCCAACTCTTGTTTGTCTTACCAAATTGCAACACCTCGCATTTATCCAAATTAAACTCCATCTGCCATTCCTCAGGCTATTGGCCCAAGTCACCTGCAAACCTAGCCATTGAAGGTTTTGAAAACAAGGATCGAATTTTTTAATTGAGCCGTTGTTTAACTGGTTAGCCAGTGTGGATTAGGGAGCATAGGACTGATAGGAGAACAACGTGATGAGAATGAAGATGAAAGCAGCAGAATTGAGAGTGTGGTGCAAGAAAAGCACAGAAGGTCAGGCAGCATCCAAGGAGCAGGAGAATCGACATTTCGGGCAAAAACCCTTCCTCATTCCTGATGAAGGGCTTATGCCCAAAATGTTGATTCTCCTGCTTCTTGGATGCTGCCTGACCTGCTGTGCTTTTCCAGCACCACACTCTCAACTCTGATCTCCAGCATCTGCAGTCCTCACTTTCTCTGATGTAAGCAACAGAATTTGAATGAGTTTTATGAAGGGTAAAATGTTGGAGACAGCCTAGAACATGTTGAAATGGTAAAATCTAGAGGTAATGATTGAATGTTTCAACAGCAGACAGGTTGTTTCAAGGGTGACTGAGTATTTTATGAAGATGGTAATTGGCAACAACAGTAATTAGAGAAAGATGTCATTAGAGACTAAAGTATGACATCAGTATTGTGAACAATGTTTTCAACCTCAATCAGTTACCTGGCAGAAGAACATTGTCAGTGGCTAAGGAACAGAATTTATCAAAGGGGTCAAAGATGATGGCATTCACATAAATCTTTAGTTGGAGGAAATTTCTGCTCAAGTTAGTCAAATAGTTTGACAATTTAGAGATGGGGTTGAAGTGGGTAATGATCAGGTGTGGGAGGGGCTAGATTCTAATTAGAAGGATTCAAGATTCGAGTTCCAGAAAAGATAGGCTTGGATTTTGGAGGGCAAAAAATTGTTATTGGGCTTTGGATAGGGATGGGAGATGAATTGTTGCTTGCAAGGGCAAAAATATCAAAGGTTGGAAAAGGTTTTAAGAAAAGTGATGACAACAGATTTGAAGGAGACAGTTACTGAAGAGAGAGGGAGAGAGAAGTGAGTACTATTTAGTCAAATAACTCATTGTGTTTAGCTTTTAAAATATTCTGCTTGGATGGTTTTTTCAAAGATATTGGAAGAAAGGATAGAGTTAGAAATTCAAAACCTTTTTAAATGCTCTGCACAAAAAGGAGAGGAAACAAATTTAATAATTTATGAAAGGGAAGCAGATAAATAATTGAAAAACATAGGTAAAGAGCAGGTGAATGAAAATCAGTGAACAGGTTTCTTTCAGCAAGTTGTCACAAGTGTAATGTATTCTATACCTTCCATTTCACTGCATCACATAAAGGTCTGTTTATTTTTCATTGGAGAATATCAGGAAGACATTTAGCACTTAACATTATTACAGAGAAAAATAGACACACCTGTCGTTATTGTTGCATGCTCTTGTAAAGCAGAAATCCCAAAGTTGACAACTGCTCCATTAGGTGTTACAATAGATCTCGCCTAAAGATTCACCATTGAAAGATTTGTAATATGAACTTATGAAGTAAAAGTTACTCAGTCAGCCCCTCTGCCATTCAATACGATCATGGCTGATGTGATTATAAACTCAAATCCACTTTGACTCCCTTGTCAGTCAAGAATCTCTCTAGCTCTGCCTAAAAATAATCATGATGTGGAGGTGCTGGTGTTGAACTGGAGTGGACAAAGTTTAAAAAAAATCACACAACACCAGGTTACAAAGACTATAACACATAGTAGAAGACTCACGCCACTCCACTCCACCCAAGAATTCCTGAACACCATCAAAGACCCCAAGATAGAAGAGGATGAAATAATGGTCTCCTTTGACGTAACAGCCCTGTTTACATCCATCAACATCAACCTGGCCAACAGACTACACTATTAGAAGAACCAAAGACACATACACCTTACACCAGCAACTTCATCAGCAAGGGCAACATTGTCAATGTGGCGGACCTATGCCTTACTACCCACTTCAAGACAAACCAATGGAACACCCATGGAATCTCCGATATCATGGGTTCTTAGCAGAGGTAGTAATGCAGAGACTTGAACAAACAACTCTGTCAACCATCCAATCCAAACCCCGCTACATGGATGACACCTTTGTCATCACTAAACAAAACAAATTAGAGGAAACCTTCAAGAACATCAATAATACCCTTAATGGCATAAATTTCACAAAAGAGGAGGAAAGCAACAACAAACTGCCATTCCTAGATGTTGCAGTAGAGCGAATAGCCAATGGGGAACTTCAAACCAGCGTCTACAGGAAAACAACACATGCCAAATACTGAACTACAGAAGCAATCATCCCAACACCCACAAACAAAGCTGCATTAGAACATTATATCAAGGAGCCACTACACACGGCAGCACAGGGAAAATACAAAGAGCAGAGGAAAATTACCAATACAGGGGTACATCAATTATCCAAATACCAATTATCTGAAAATCGGATTATCTGAAGGAGATCTCGAGGTCCTGACAAAGACGTGTCCAACACTGATCGCGTCTTTTGTTTACAGTGATTAAAAGTGCTGTTGAGAACAGTCCTGGACTGATGGGAACACAGGCACCCTCTCTAAATGACTTACCTCCCACCGCATCTCTCTCTCCCTCCACACTTTCCCTGGAGTTCTATACAGGCGTGTACCCTAAACCCCTCCTTCCCCAGATAATCTCTCTAATGTTGTCCTGTACAGGGCAAAGGTGGAACCTGTCAAAAAGTTGTGTGTGTGTGTGCGTGCTATTTGGAGACTCACCCCCCGGGGGAGGGCAGGGGGCGGGTTTGGGGGTGAGCGGGGGGGGGGGGGGGGGTGTTGGGGGCAGGGGGTGGTGTGGTTGGGGGTCAGATGGGGCGTGGGCAGGGCACGGGTGATGTTGGGGGCGGTTTTGGGGTGGATGGGGGGCCAGCAGGCAGGCAGGCAGACGGTGATCAGGGTGGGCGAGGGCTTGCACGCAGTGTGGTTGAGCTAGTCTCCTGAATGGGGAGCAGACTTAATACAAAACTCCGAGCCCCAGAGGAAAGGCATTGACTCGATTAACCGAATAATCAATTATCAAAATGAAATAGTGCCAGCCCATCTCATTTGAGGTTCCTCTGTATAGTGTATTCAAAAAGAGCAGTGCTCAATGAATACAGTCCACTTAATACTCAACAACAAATCCAAACAAGCAGACAAAACTCACCCAGAATCCCTAGCAACTCTTCCCTTCATCAAAGACATCTCAGAAATGTCTGCCAGACTACTCAGACCTCTTGGCATCATGGTAGCCCACAAACCCACCAATACACGAAAACAGCAGCTAATGAACCTAAAAGGCCCTATACAGATAACAAGCAAAATGAATGTCATTTACAAAGTACCCATCATTAACTGTAACAATCACTACATTGGACAAACAGGCAGAAAACTAGCCACCAGGATACACGAACATCAGCTAGCCACAAAAAGACTTGACTCACTACCACTAGATAGGAAGGACACCACTTTGACTGGGCCGACACTTCGATCCTACGACAAGCCAAACAGAGACATGCATGAGAATTCCTAGAAGCATGGCATTCCAACCAGAACTCTATCAACGAAGACATAGATTTGGAAACCATTTACCACCCTCTGAGAAAAAGAACATGAAATGACATCACCAACCCAAGGATACCTAAATACATAAGTAGAAAGTGGGACATAATACCAGTGCTTCACCAGAGGCTCTGATGATGTTAACTAGTATGGTGACAAAACATCTGAAAACTAACCTTCCAGCTCAGCGAGCAAATTTATATCCACACCAGGTAAGAGTCCAACAGGTTTATTTGGAAGTACTAGCTTTTGGAGCACTGCTCTTTCATCAGATAGCTGTGGAGCAGGATCATAAGACACAGAATTTATAGCAAAAGATTACAGTGTCATCCAACTGAAATGATATATTGACGGCACGGTGGCACAGTGTTTAGCACTGCTGCCTCACAGCGCCTGAGACCCGGGTTCAATTCCCGCCTCAGGCGACTGACTGTGTGGAGTTTGCACGTTCTCCCCGTGTCTGCGTGGGTTTCCTCCGGGTGCTCCGGTTTCCTCCCACATTCCAAAGATGTGCAGGTCAGGTGAACTGGCCATGCTAAATTGCCCGTAGTGTTAGGTAAGGGGTAGATGTAGATGTAGGGGTATGGGTGGGTTACGCTTCGGCGGGGCGGTGTGGACTTGTTGGGCCGAAGGGCCTGTTTCCACACTGTAAGTAATCTAATCTAATCTAAACCTAGATTGCTGTTAAATCTTTCACCTTTTAGAATAGGTTGCAGGTTTCAGTTCATTGATCTGCAAATCCCAGAACTTCTTTCCAGTCACATTCTCGAGTTAACTTAAGGTTTTATAAAAAAAAGGTGACATCTTAGCTCAGACAATGCATTAAAGGTGTGACGTTAGAGTCTGCCCGTATCCCAATCTTGAGCCAGATGGGTTCTATTTCCAAAGTAGGAATTTATAAAATATTACATCGATTACAAAACAGAATATATCTGCAATTACAATTCTGCAAATGCAAATTCACCCCATAGACTTGTATGTGTGTGCATGCACGCAAGGGAGTGAGGGAGAGTGTGAGTGTGCGTGTGAGAGTGTGTGTTTGTTTATGTGTGTGCTTGGTAGAGTGTGTGCGTGAATGTGATGGAGTATAAGGCTGTGAGAGGATGTGCGTATGGGTGTGAGTATGGCAGGTGTTTGCATGTGTGTCTGAGAGAGAGCGTGTGAATGAGTGAGGGCTTGTGTAAGTGTGTGTATATGTGTTCTTGTGTGTGTCTGTGAGCGTAGAGTGGTGGGGTCACTTGTAGTGTGACATGAACCCATGGTCCCAATTGAGGCCATCCTCATGGGTACTGAACTTGGCTGTCAGCCTCTGCTCGGCCACTCTGCATTGTTGCTTTTCCTGAAGTCTGCTTTGGAGGATGTTCAACCAAAAATCTGAGACTGAATGTCCCTGACCGCTGAAGTGTTCCCCAACTGGGAGGGAACGTCCCTGTCTGGCAATTGTTGCACAGTGTCCATTCATTCGTTGCCGTAGCGTCTGCTTGGTCTCGCGAATGTACTATGCCTCGGGGCATCCTTGCCTGCAGCATACGAGATAGACAATTTTGGCCGAGTCATATGAGTACCTGCCGCGTACATGTTGGGTGGTGTCCCCATGTGGAATGATGGTATCCATGTCGACACTCTGATACGTCTTGCAGTGATTGCCATGACAGATTTGTACAGTGTTGTGGTCAATGTTGAGGGCTGGGAGAAAGTGAGGAGATGCTGGAGATCAGAGCTGAAAAATGTGTTGCTGGAAAAGTGCAGCGGGTCAGGCGGCATCCAAGGAGCAGGAGAATCGACGTTTCGGGCATAAGCCCTTCTTCAGGAATTCCTGAAGAAGGCCTTATGCCCGAAACGTCGATTCTCCTGCTCCTTGGATGCCGCCTGACCTGTTGCACTTTTCCAGCAACACATTTTTCAGATGTTGAAGGCAGGACAGCTTGCTGCGAACAATGGTGACCCCACTACTCTATACACATACACACACATTCTTACGTACACACACTCATGCAGACGCCCTCTCATTCACATGCTCTGTCTCACACACACACACACACACTCACAGACTTATACTCCATCACACTCATGCACACACACTCACATGCTCACACTCTCTCTCCCTCACATACACGCACATGCACGTATAAATCGATGGGGTGAATTTGCATTTGCAGAATTGTAATTGCAGATACATTCTATTTTGTTCAAAAAGCACACAAACTGCAGGCAATCAATGTAAGCAGTCAATCCATTTAACATTTTATAAATTCCTACTTTGGAAATAGAACCAGTCTGGCTCAAGATTAGGATACAGACAGACTCTAACCTCACACCTTTAAAGGTGAGACGTCACCTTTCTTTTATAAAACTTTTAAGTTATCTCGAGAATGTCACTGGAAAGATGTTTTGAGATTTACATATGAGAAAACCAAACCCTGCAACCCATTCTAAAAGATTAAATACTTAACAGCAATCTAGGTTTGTTCAATATATCATTTCAGTTACATGACACAGATCTTTTGCTGTAAATTCTGTGTCTCATGATCCTGCTCCACAGTTACCTAAAGGAGCAGAGCTCCGAAAGCTAGTATTTCCAAATAAATTTGTTGGACTATAACCCTGTGTTGTGTGATTTTTACAAATACTCAATGGGCTTGTCTCCACAGATGATTTGGTTTATGCGAAGGTTGGTAGGGTGGAAGGTGAGCACCAGGGGCGTTCTGTCCTTGTTACGGTTGGAGTGGTGGGGTCTGAGGGCGGAGGTAAGCGAATCATCCACCGACATTTCCGCCACCTCCAAACAGACCCCACTACCAGGGATATATTTCCCTCCCCACCCCTTTCCGTCTTCCGCAAAGACCGTTCCCTCCGCGACTACCTGGTCAGGTCCACGCCCCCAAACAATCTACCCTCCCATTCTGGCACTTTCCCCTGCCACCGCAGGAACTGTAAAACCTGCGCCCACACCTCCTCCCTCACCTCTATCCAAGGCCCTAAAGGACCCTTCCACATCCATCAAAGTTTTACTTGCACATCCACTAATATCATTTATTGTATCCGTTGCTCCCGATGTGGTCTCCTCTACATTGTGGAGACTGGGATCCTCCTAGCAGAGCGCTTTAGGGAACATCTCCGGGACACCCGCGCCAAACAACCAAACCGCCCCGTGGCCCAACATTTCAACTCACCCTCCCACACTGCCAAGGACATGGAGGTCCCGGGCCTCCTTCACCGCCGCTCCCTCACCACCAGACGCCTGGAGGAAGAACGCCTCATCTTCCGCCTCGGAACACTTCAACCCCAAGGCATCAATGTGGACTTCAACAGTTTCCTCAACTCCCCTTCCCCCACCTCACCCTAGTTCTAAACTTCCAGCTCAGTAACTGTCTCCATGACCTTGTCCGGACTTGTCCTACCTGCCTATCTTCTTTTCCACCTATCCACTCCACCCTCTCCTCCTTGACCTATCACCTTCATCCCCTCCCCCACTCACCCATTGTACTCTATGCTACTTTCTCCCCACCCCCACCCTCTTCTAGCTTATCTCTCCACGCTTCAGGCTCACTGCCTTTATTCCTGATGAAGGGCTTTTGCCCAAAACGTCGATTTTGAAGCTACTTGGATGCTGCCTGAACTGCTGTATTCTTCCAGCACCACTAATCCAGAATCTGGTTTCCAGCATCTGCAGTCATTGTTTTTACCTTGAACTGGCCTCCTGTTGGCCCATTATCTCAACTTAGGATAGAATGTGGCTGGCAAATAGACAAAGGTAATTTCATCGTATTCCTAAAATGTCCAACTGTCCTTGTCATCAACCTTTATTTGTTTTTCATATTTTGGGAAATACCATCATTTCTCCTCCTTAAGTAGTAAACTCACCCAAATAATTTATCCAAATTATATTTAATTTTCCATGTTCTTGTCCAGTCACTATCTGAATCCTCTTGAAGCCTCTTTTCATCTTCCTCGTAGTGCATATTCTCAACTAATATGTTACCAACAATCTTGGAAATACTATATTTCATCCCCACATTCAAATTACTTGTGTGAACTGTGACCAGCTGGGGCCCAAGCACTGAATCTTGCTGTACCCTGGTCACAGTCTGCCAATGGGCGGCACGGTGGCACAGTGGTTAGCACTGCTGCCTCACAGCGCCAGAGACCCGGGTTCAATTCCCGCCTCAGGCGACTGACTGTGTGGAGTTTGCACGTTCTCCCCGTGTCTGCGTGGGTTTCCCCTGGGTGCTCCGGTTTCCTCCCACAGTCCAAAGATGTGCAGGTCAGGTGAATTGGCCATGCTAAATTGTCCATAGTGTTAGGTAAGGGGTAGATGTGGATGTAGATGTACATGTAGGGGTATGGGTGGGTTACACTTCGGCGGGGCGGTGTGGACTTGTTGGGCCGAAGGGCCTGTTTCCACACTGTAAGTAATCTAATCTAATCTGAGAATAGCCCATTTATTGCTACTCAGTTAACAAATTTTCAGTTCATGCTAGTGTATTACCCAATGCCATGTACTCTAATTAGGTTTACTAACCTCCTTAGGACCTCATTGAAAGCCTTCTGAAAACCTAAATACACTGTATCCACTGGTTCCCCTTGTCTATTCTGTTGATGACATTCTGTCACAAAGCTAGTCCCTTTTTTTCAAAAACTGTTCCTTGGCTCAAGGACACTCAGTTCTTGATTGTTTTTTCCAGAGGGCCATTAAACCGGGCCAGACTTTGATCAGTCTGGTTTGGTGCAGAGATGAAAAGGATTTTGAGAGGCCTCTTGTTTATATATAAACAGATGAGACTTCAGGCCAAAGTTGCCATGCTTTAAAAGTGACCTGTATAATGAAAGGGGAGTGGTCAGCTCTCTGACTGAGCTGAGCTGTTTTTAGTTCAGTCCTGAACTGGAAACTCTATCTTTTCTGCCCTTCAACCTGTCAGCATATGTTCCATTTATACTGGTTTTTAAAGGGAGTTTGCTTATTGGCTCTGTTGTGTGTATTCGGAACAGCATATTTAAGTCTAGTTGGATAGGCTGAGTTCTGTAGGGGTTCTTTATCCTGTTCTTCGTGTTTCATTGTGTACTGTTGTGAATAAATTTTTTGTCTGTTTTAAAATCTAGTAGTCAACCGAGCTATCTTCCTCCAGGTAGTTTTCACTGTACACTTAACAAAATAAATTGCAAAGTTAGGTCTAGGGCTGCCTGCTTAAAAATGTTTTGAGTGGTCTGGCCTAGTCCACAACAATTCTCAAAAAACTCTTCTCAAAAGTTTGTGAAACATATTTGCCTTTCATTAATCCATGTTGACTCTGCCCAAATAGATCAGTATGTTCTAAGTATCCAATTATTTAGTCATTTATAATAGATGCTAATACTTTCCCTACTACTGACATCAGGCCAACAAAGTCACTACATTGATTCCAGAGATGAGGGGTTTGTCCTATCAAGGGAGATTAACTCTTTAGGCCTGTACTCTGTGATGAATGAAAGGAAATCTAATTGAGATATAGAGTCATAGAGATGTACAGCACGGAAACAGACCCTTCAGTCCAACCTGTTCATACCGACCAGATATCCCAACCCAATCTAGTCTCATCTGCCAGCACTTGGCCCATATCCTTCTAAACGCTTCCTATTTATATACCCATCCAAATGCCTTTTAAATGTTGCAATTGTACTAGCCTCCACCACTTCCTCTGGCAGCTCATTCCATACACGTACCACCCTCAGTGTGAAAAAGTTGCCCCTTAGGTCTCTTTCCCCTCTCACCCTAAACCTATGCCCTCTAGTTCTGGATTTCCCCCACCCCTGGGAAAAGACTTTGTCTATTTATCCTATCCATGCCCCTCATAATTTTATAAACCTCTATAAGGTCATCCCTCAGCCTCCAACCCTCCAGGGAAAACAGCCCCAGCCTGTTCAGCCTCTCCTCCAATCCTGGCAACATCCTTGTAAATCTTTTCTGACCCCTTTCAAGTTTCACAACATCTTTCCGATAGGAAGTGGACCAGAATTGCATGCAATATTTCAACAGCAGTCTAACCAATGTCCTGTACAACTGCAACATGACCACCCAACCCCTGTACTCAATACTCTGATAAAGGAAAGCATACCAAATGCCTTCTTCACTATCTACCTGCGACTCCACTTTCAAGGAGCTATGAACCTACACTCCAAGGTCTCTTCTGTTGAGCAGCACTAAACGGGATTGACAAAGTAAACATGGAGAGAATGTTTCCTCATGTGGGGCAATCTAGAAAGAGAGGTCATAATTTTAAGGTATAGGGTAGCCGATTCTCAAAAGGTCATGTATCTGTGGAATTCACTACACCAGAGTGTGATGGGTGTTAGGACAATGAATACATTTAAGGAGGAAATAGACATATTTTTAGTTAGTACTGGATTGAAGTGTTAAGGAGAGCAGGCAGGAAAATGAGGAAGCTGAGATGAGATCAGCCAGGATCATATTCAATGGTGAGCAAGTTTGAGGGGCTCAATTGCTTTCTTCTCATGGTTCTTATGTTTTTTTCCCATTTTTTCTGTCTCCATTCTTAAACAGTGGAGTTAAACTTGTATATTCCAGAATCTAAGTCTTTTAGGGCTTTTCAGGAAAAGGATAAGATGGCCTTTGCCTATTTGACAACCACCTTCAATCTTAAGTCAGGATAATGTACTGAATGGATGCTGGTTCAACTGAGGCATGCAAGAGAACATGGATGAGATTGGGATTGATGGGTCTTTAGTACTGTGGATTAGAAGTTGGCTAAAAAGTAGGAAACAGAAGGTAGATATACGTGGTAATTTCTCAATCTGAAGACAAGTTCAAAGTGGTGTTCCCAAAGTTCGATGTTGGGATCCTTGCTTTTTTTGATTTATATAATTGATTTCGAGAGAGGCGTTAAGGGAAAAATCTCTAAGTTTGCAGCTGATGCTAAGAATACTACAGAGAGTAGTGAATTGTCAGGCTGACAAGGAGCAACTTCAGAAGGACATTGATAAGTTGGCCAAATGAATTTCATTACAGAGAAATGTGAGGTAATGCATTTTGATGGATGAAACACGGAGAGACAATACAGGTTCAATGGTCCAACTTTGAGGGGAGTACAGGAGCAGAGGGACCTCGGGGTTCAAACCTTCATGATTCTCTAAGGTGTCCTGGCAAATTGAAACAGTTGTTAAGAAGGCTTATAGGACCCTGGGATTTATAAATAGAGGCAGAGTAAAAAAGCAAATAAGTGATGCTACATCTCTATATTATCAATGGTCAGACCACATTTAGAGGTTTGTGATCTGGGTACCTTATTTAAGGAAGGATGTTAAAGCTCTGGAGAAATTGTAAAGGAGATTTACTAGAATGATACCAGGAATGAGGGATTTCAGATACAAGGAAAGATTAGAGAAACTGGGCTTATTTTCTTTGGAGCAGAGAAAATTAATTCATTGAGGTGTTCAGAATTATGAACAGTTTTGGCAGGGTAAAGGAGTTGGTATCTCAGTAGCTAATGGTCACAATTTCAAGACTGACAGCAGGAGAGCTAGGAGTGAGATGAGGAGAAATATCTTTACTCTGAGTTGTCAGGATTTGGAATGCGCAAAGAATTATATCACTAATTGTTGTATTCACCGTGACAACGCCTTTCCCACTCGGAGATCACTTGCTAAACAATCAGCGCTCCTCCTCTCATAACAGTTTAAAAGTTGTTTTGGTAATTCTCGTGCAGTGTGTTGATGAGTGCAAGGTGGAAAGTTTTTTAAAAAATTTTTCAGCAATATCTACACCCCTCCAAATTAGGTGGCTCATTTTTCCAATAATAATTGCTTCACCATTCGTGGCTGTACCTTCAGTTGCTTAGTCGCCAGGTTTGTGAATTTTGTTCCTACATTTTTGTCCCTCATGTTCCTCATTTGCAAATCGCTTCAACACATCCCTCATTAGCCATATCTTTGGTCATAGAGATGTACATCATAGAAACAGACACTTCAGTCCAACTCGGTCATCTGACTTAATGTATCCTTAGGTAGCTCAGTATCATACTATGTTTTACGATGCTTCTGCTAAATGCAGCATGTAAATTGCTGTCGTGATTACACTTGATATTATCTCTTTGCTGTGATGTAACCTGGCTATCGCGAAAAACCAACATCAATGCAAGCTGTTTATTTGTTAGGGTCACATATTAGCAAATATGCTTTCATTAGACTTCTAATAACATCAGCAACCAAAAAGAACCAAACATTAAAACCTGTAAAAATGTGTGCCCTGAACTAACAGTTTGCAAAGTTTTTTTTTCTGCAATGTGAAAATAACTCAAGATTCATGATATTGAGTAAGTTGCAGAAGTCAGCAAATGTAAACAATACAGATTGCGGCAAATGCCATGTAATATCACCAAGACCAGCACATCAAATTGTTGTAAATGAAATTTGCCTCCATGAGGCCCAGGAGTTCTGATCCAAGATCTATTGGCACAGACCCCAATGGAACCAAGCAGCTTGCAAATCTGGTATTGCCATCTCAGTTCAGGATTGTGGTTTGGGGCCAAGTAGTTTCCATAAGTCGGCTGCCTCTGCATTCAGGCCTCTTCAAACAGCTTTGTGTAGATGCCATATGGTGCAATTAGTCACCTGTTTTAAAAGGTAGTCTGTCCCCTCTTAAAAGGAAGCTGCACTGAATAGCAGTAGACTTCCTAATGCTGGTTCTTCCATTTTAAAGAAGGAAAACAGAACACAAATATTCACAGCAGGTCTCAGGGCCACAACTGTAGTGCTAGATATGCACAGGAGAGACACAATGGCTCTTTAGGGGCGAGGAAGGTAATGGAGCTTAGAGATCTGTTCCGAGAGTTCAGACCCAAGGATCCCTTAAGTGGTGCCACAAGAAGTAAAATGATGGAGTCAGAGGTTTACAGCACGGAAGCAGGCCCTTCGGCCCAACTTGTCTATGCCATCCAATTTTCACGATTAATCTAGTCCCATTTTCCTACATTTGGTTCACATCCCTACAGACCTATCCCATCCACGTGACTGTTTCTTAAATGACAAAATTGTACTCAGCTCCAGTGCATTCCAGACCGTAACTACTCGATGTGTGGAAAAAAAATCCGTCCTCACTCTTGCTTCATTCGCAGAACACATCCAAGCAAATTTCATCTTTGATTAGTATTAGTCACTCCCGTGTCGAAGATTTTTAAAAGCTATTTTTAAAGCATGTGCTTTTCACATAATACATGCTGGTACTGTTATCTCACCTGATGGTCCACATCAGCAAATGCATCTTCACATGACATGTCCTAACCATCACAGCCTGAACCTGACCTGAGTCAGGTCCAAACCCCAGATACACAACGACACCAATGTTGTTAGTCTCACAGCTTTTAATTACTTCCTCTGTATGATTCCAGTTTTGCAGCTTTGGCAGACACAGTGCAGAACAATCACTTATATTCTGCTTTGTCTCTTGAAAGACATATGCCTGAACCATGCATATGTCTGACTGATCTTCTCAATATGTGCATCATGTTATCGGTATGCATTGACACAAAACACACCTCCTTGATGATGGAGGGCAGAATCAGCAAGTTGGTGCCACAAGCCAAAATTCACACTCTTAGTGTCATTTTGTTTTCAAATTTTGAATTATAGTTTTTCTAGCTGAGAGCAGAAATATAGAATCCTGATGAGTTAGAGGCTTGGATAGCTAAGTCATCATACTTGAGGGTTTAAAAGGATTAAAGATACAATTAATGCCTTACAGAAAGGTCAAACCAATGATCAAAGTTAGTACAGAATATTCCAAACCAAATCAGGTATCAATGGACTGGAGGATGGCTCATGTTGTGCCTTTATTTAAGAAAGGCTGTAAGGAGAAGCTTGGAAACTATAGACCTGTGAGTGTGACATTAGTGGTGGGTAAGGTGTTGGAGGTATTTCTGGAAGATATGATTTGCATGCTTTTGGAGAGGCAAGGACTGTGACCAGCAGTGTACCACAGGGATCAGGAGGGAGTCCACTTTTGTTTGTCACTTATATAAATAATTTGGATGAGAATATAGGAGGCATGGTTTGTGAGTTTGCAGATGACACCAAAATTGGCGGTATAGTAGACCGTGAAGAAGGTTATTTAAGATTTTAAAGGGATCTTGATCATTGGTTAATGGGCTGTGGAGTGGCAAACAAAGTGTAATGTGGATAAATGTGAGGTATTGCATTTTGGTGGAACAAACAAGAGCAGGACTTACACAATTAATGTTAGGGCCCTGGGTGGTATTGTAAAACAGAGAGACCTCCGGGATCAGGTTCATAATTCTTTGAAAGTTGAGTCACAGGTAGATGGGTTGTTTAAGAAGGAGTTTAGCATGCTGGCCTTCATTGCTCAGACCTTTGAGTGTAAGAGTTGGGATGTCATAGAGTCATCGAGATGTATAGCATGGAAACAGACCCTTCAGTCCAAACCGTCTATGCCGACCAGATATCCCAGCCCAATCTAGTCCCACCTGCCAGCATCCGCCCCATTTGCCTCCAAACCCTTCCTATGCATATACTCCTCCAAATGCCTTTTAAAGGTTGCAACTGTACTAGCCTCCACCATTTTGTCTGGAAGCTCATTCCATTCACGTACCACCCTCTGCCTGAAAAAGTTGCCCCTTAGATCTCTTTTATATCTTCCCCCTCTCACCTTAAGCCTATGCCCTCTCGTTCCGGACTCCCTCACCCAAGACTTTGTCTATTTCTCCTATCCATGCACCTCATAATTTTGTAAACCTCTATAAGGTCACCCCTATAGCACAAATCCTCCAACCTTGGCAACATCCTTGTAAATCTTTACTGAATCCTTTCAAGTTTCACAACATTTTTCTGATAGGAAGGAGACCAGATGTGCATGCAATATTTCAATGCAACCACAATATGACCTCTCAACTCCTGTACTCAATACTCTGACCAATAAAGGAAAACATACCAAATGCCTTCTTCATTATCCTATCTACCGGTGACTCCACTTGTACAGGTCACTTCTACCCCAAAAGAGATTCCAATGATCCAAAAATGTGAATCCTTCTCCTATGCACCAGCTCCTCAGCCATGCATTCATCTGCTCTATCCTCCTATTCCTGCCCTCATTAGCTTGTAGCACTGGGAGTAATCCAGATATTACTACTCTCAAGGACCTCCTTTTAAAATTCCTGCCTAACTTTCTGTAATCTCCCTTCAGAATCTCAACCTTTTCCCTTCCTACCCCTAACACAATTGATCTCTTGGAACCCGACGTACCCCTCATTGCATTAGAGCCAGTCTCAATACCAGAAACTTGACTGTTCATGCTATGTTCCCCTGTGAATCGATCACCCCCTACATTTTCCAAAACAGCATACTTGTTTGAAACAGGGATAGCCACAGAAGACTCCTGCACTAACCGCCTACCTCTCTTACCTTTCCTGGAGTTAACCCTTCTCCGTGACTGTATCTGTGACTTTTCCCCCTTCCTATAACTGCCATCCATCACATACCCGTGCTGTTGTAAATTCCTCATTGCCTCCAACTGTCTCTCCTACTAATCCCTTCGATCTGATAATATTTGCAACCAATGGCACTTATTGCAGATATCATCCACAGTAACACGTAAACTCTCCTTAAACTCCCACATCTGACAAGAAGAGCATATCACACTACTAAAGGCCATTTTTGTTCCTTCACTATCTACAGACCCAGAAAATAACACTGTCTTATTCCTCTACAAAACACCGATCCAGGTTAAAATGAATATTTTATTCATTTATATTTTAAGTTTAATCAAAAACTGTCAGCCCAAAAAAACAAATAATCAAGAAAGAACCCACTCTACTCACAATGCAGACTTTCTGTAGGCCACACTTAAAAATATTCACTTATCTGATTCTGTTCTATGAACTTTACCCAACAGTTTCTCCAAGATCAGTTGGGAATTTCACTGTTTGTTAATCTTCCCAGATGCATTCTGATGTCCAGCGATACATGAATTCAAACAGCAAAGGCAGTAACTGTCCAGGTTCACTGTGGTATCAGTTTCTTTCTTTTTCTTTTTCTTTTTTTCTTTCTTTCTCTCTCTCTCTCTCTCTCTCTTGCACTGACTTCACCATGTGCTTCCTTTGTCTGTACCTCTCCCTTTTAAAATTGCTGTTGTTTTGACTTATTTTCTCCAAACTATTGCAACTTTTTCACTGGAAAATAACGAAATCACTTCCTGTGATCTATTTAATTTCATTTCCCACTAATAAAGCAACACTGTGCACTCTGCCCATCCTTTCAAGAGGATATGTATCCTTGAACATTTAGTTCCCAGCCCTCATTTCCTTGCAGCCATGTCTCTTGAATATCCACAACGTTGTCCTTGCCAATTTCAATTTGGGCTACAAGCTCATTTAACTTTCTTGTATACTCCGTGCACTTAAGTACAATAATCTGCTTTGCAGATATAGAAGTGTACTGTACCCTTAAGAGAGTTGAAAAGCTAGCAAGGACTGACAAAGCACAGAGTCCTGAACAAGGATCCAATGTAACATTTGATCGAAATCAAATCAAACCAACATCTGGGTTGCTATGAAACAAAAAAAACAAATTCAATTTTGGCCAGTCAGTTTAACATATGACTCAAAATACCAAAATCCAATCAAATTTGAATTGAGCATTTTGATAACATTAAAACCAATGAAATGATCCAATGTTTTGGGGTTATAAAACTGGACATTTTGAACAATCAGGGGGAGAACTGTCAAAGATCGACAAATGTAGACTGCCAGCTGAAGAGCTCTCTGAAAGGTCTTTGTCTGTGGTGAGTCTGCTCAGCAGAACATCAAGGCTGATCTAGAGAGAATCTACAGAGGAAATTCTATAAAGGAGAATCAGCAAAGCTGACTGGTCTTGAAACGTGATTTTTTTTTTGTAAACCTTAATCAGGATTTTTTTATCAGACTAATATTGTAGAGTGGGAGGTAAAAGATAGGTTTAAGAGTAAGGAGTTGTAGATAGTTGAAGGTTTTAATAATCTTTGTTGGACTTACCAAAGTTGTTTATGTTTACTTTAAATAGTAACGTCTGGGATAGTTCTTTGCCTCTCAATTTTAACAGATTACAGCACGAGGTGAATGTTTTCTGGTGTGGCTGGTTTAAATTAGCAGAGGGGTTTACCTCAGTCCTATATTGGCTGTCCCACTTCACATAGTTACCCCATAACAGCTTTGCTGGATGTCAGATTCCTGACCCTTTCCATGCTCTCTGTCCTATTATTTGTTCTGCAAACATCTGCAATCACTGCTAAGCCCTCCCCACCGTTAAAATCTTCTACAATTTTCTATGTAACTGAACCCCCTCTACCATTCAGTATTATGATGTTGAAGGCACTTACTGTACCTTTAAGAGGGAGTGAATGCTGGTCTGCACTGAGAACTGATAAGAGCAGTCTCAGAATGTACTGGAAAATTGAAAATACGGAACATTTGGCTATGAAATGGATAACTGAGTTGTAGTTGCTGTTTTGACAACAATTCAAATTTAACCAGTTTAAATTATGTCCCAAAATACTAAAACCCAATCGAGTTTGAACTTATTGCTTTGTCAACATTGAACCAGTGAGACAATCCAATGTTGGGGATTTTAAAAAGGCAGGCATTTTGAAAATCAGACAGAGTAAATGCTATTGAGATAGACCCAAGACATTGAAACACTCTCTCTCAAAAGATACTTTTTCATATGAAACATATTCATAATAAAAGGAAGCTGGCAACCCAGGGAGATCTTCAGTCGGAAGACAAAACACAACAAAGACAACAATCGCTGTCTGGTTTTGAAATTAAGTTGATGTAATTTTGTTAAGTGTTTTACTGGAACATATATTATTATAGAGTTGGAGACATAATAAGCAGTTAAGAGAAGGGGGGGGCTTAGAAATGTGAATAGTTGTTGTTTAATCTTCACTTTTAGAGTGAAAGAATAAATTGATATTATTTTCTTTTAGTAGTGGAATTTGGGAGTTCTCTGTCACTAATATATTTTAATAGATTACAAGGCAAGGTAAGCCTTTCTGGGTGTTTAATTTAATTAACAGAGGGGTTCACCGCCATGTTGTAACAGTTTGGGGGTTTGGGTCCAAGATTTGGCAGGTTTAGATAGATCCAATCTGAGATTTGGATAGATATGAACAGATTTAGGGTACAAAAAAATCCCAGCAGATTTAAACACTTGCCGATTAGTGTCCCAGATCATTGAATAAAACGTAGGTGAGACAATTTGTTTAATTTCGATTACTTGTAGTTGGTTAAATTAAAAGTGAGAGAAATGGCTCTTAAGATTGCTAAAAAGGTTCTGAGGTGTGAAGATGATTCCCAAAATTGCCAAGACAGTTTAGAAATACAGAGGAAGGACATACTTTTAGAATTAGCAAATAGGTTAGAATTGGGTTTAACCAGAGACAAAAGGAAAGCTGAAATTGTAATGGAGTTGGTCAAGCATTTAGGATTATCAGAGAAACAAACAAGTTTGTTTGTCCGGGTGCTCTGGTTTCCTCCCACAATCCAAAAAATGTGCAGTTTAGGCGAATCGACCATGCTAAATTGCCTGTAGTGTTGGGTGAAGGGGTAAATATAGGGGAATGGGTCTGGGTGGGTTACGCTTCGGCGGGTCGGTGTGGACTTGTTGAGCCGAAGGGCCTGTTTCCACACAGTAAGTAATCTAAATCTAATCTAAGTGGAGTAGAGTTAGAAAAACCTAAATTGCAAATGAGGCAGATGGAGTTAGAAGATAAAGACACAGATTGAGAGAAAGAGAGAGAGAAAATGAAAGAGAGAGAAGATTCTTAGCTGAGCAAAGAGAAGAAAGAGAAAAACTGAGAGAAAAAGAGAAACAAGAAAGAGTAAGGGAGAGAGAATTTGAACTTCAGAATTTACAAATTAGTCAGGACAATTAAGTTAACAGGATGAAAATGAAGACAAAAGTAGTGATGTATACAAATATGTTAAAAACATTGCTACATTTTGAGGAGAAAGATGTTAAAGCCGTTATTTCATTTGAAAAATCGGCTAGGCGGATGGAGTGGTCAGAGGACTTATAGGTAAGTTCAGACTAAGCTGGAAGGCAGAGCAAGTGATGAATTTGCAGTGCTGTCAGATGAAGGGTCAAGAGATTTTGCAGATGTCAAAAAGGTTACTTTGAGTGCTTATGAATTGATACCAGTAGCGTATAGACATGGTTCAGAAACATATAGAAGGAACCAGGTCAGACTTTTGTTGAGATTAAAAGAATTAAACATGGTAATTTTGATAATTAGGGGAGGGCCTTAAAAATAGATAAGACCCATGAGGTTCTGAGTGAGGTTATTCTGCTGGAGGAGTTTAAAAACTCACTTCCAGAAATGATAAGAATTCTTGTGAATGAACAGGAAGTGTGAAGAGCAGCACAGATGGCAGATGCATTGGTGCATAAGGCAAAGTTTAGCTTCTTGGAAAAAGTGAGGAACCCTCCAACCACAAGGGATGAACTCAGATTTCTCCAGTTTCCCCTCCCCCTACCTTGTCTCAGTCCCAACCCTCGAACTCAGCACCACCTTCCTAACCTGCAATCTTCTTCCTGACCTCTCCGCCCCCACCCCGGCCTATCATCCTCACCTTAACCTCCTTCCACCTATCGCATTTCCAATGTCCCTCCTCCCTACCTTTTATCTTAGCCTGCTTGGCACACTTTCCTCATTCCTGAAGAAGGGCTCATGCCCGAAACGTCAATTCTCCTGCTCCTTGGATGCTGCCTGACCTGCTGCGCTTTTCCAGCAACACGTTTTCAAAATTTAGCTTCTGGCAAGAATTTCATCCCAAGAGGGATGTAAATTGGGAGAAGGGGAGATTCTACACTGTAAAACAAAGATTACAGCACACTGGTAATAGCTTACCACAGTGGAAAAAAAAAAGTCCTAAGAGGGTGAAAAGGAGTGTTTTCACTGTGGTAAAGTGAGGCACGTAAAGTCACAGTGCTGATCATTAAAGAAAGGCACTATGAGAAAAGATGTGGTAAAAGAGGCTAAGCTAGTGGCATTAGTGAAAGTAGTAAAGGAAACCCCCCCCAAAAAAGTTGAGGAGCTGCAGGAGAGTTCACAGCCTAGGGAGGGAATGGGTTTTGAGTTAGCGCCTGATCTCTATAAAGACTTTCCTTCTGTGGGTAAAGTTTACTCAGGAAGAACAGGGGAAGAAACGAAAGAAATTTTAATTTTGAGCGATACGGGATATAAACAGTTTCTAGTAGTACGCGATGAACATATTTGCACTCTTTCTGACATGTTATCCCAGAGAGTGGTAATTTGTGGGATAAATGGACAGAAATGCAGCATTCCCCTATGTAAGATCAGATTTGAGTGCCAAATGAAGACTGGGGAAGTAACAGTGGGAGTGATTGACCGAGTGAAGGAGAAAGTGAGGACTGCAGATGCTGGAGATCAGAGCTTAAAAATGTGTTGCTGAAAAAGTGCAGCAGGTCAGGCAGCATCAAAGGAGCAGGAGAATCGACATTCAGGCATAAGCCCTTCTTCAGGAAACTTATGACCGAAACGTCGATTCTCCTGTTCCTTTGATGCTGATTGACAGAGTGTCAGTTCCAGGAATACAGTTTGTTCTTGGGAATGACTGATCAGGATCCAAAGTGGGAGTGACAGCCCTTACTGTGGAGAAGCCAAAGGAAGCCCAGGAAACTGAGGAGTTAAAAGAAAAAGAGTTTACCCAGACGATGTAGTAACAAGACCCACTATCATAAGTCACAGCAAGAAGCAAAATCTAACGAGAAAGATAAAGGAATCAGAATGTACTCCTGAGGGTTATTATCTTAAAGATAGAATCCTAAGACAAAAATGGAGACCATGGCAGGATAATGCAGAGGAGAAATGGGCAGAAGTGCACCAGTTTATGCTGCTGATAGCATACAGACAGGAAGTGTTATGAGTAGCACATGAATTACCGGTAGGAGGTCACGCAGGTGTAAGGAAGACACAGGCTAAAGGACAAAAGCATTTCTGTTGGCCTGACTGCACAAGGATGTAGTTAAATTTTAATGTACATGTCATACATGCTAAATGGTAGGTAAGCCAGAGGCAGTAATAAAACCTGCACCTTTGTTGCTGATTCCCACATTCAAAGAACCTTTCACATGTGTTATGATTGATTGTGTAGGTTCCCTTCCTAAAGTTACTAACCATAATGGATACATCTACCAGATTTACAGAGGCAATTCCATTATGGAGTGTTAAGGCAAAAACAGGCGGTAGAGGAGTTAGTAGCTTTGTTCACGCGGTATGGGCTGCCGAGATTTAGTCAGACCTAGGGTCTAATTTTACTGCTAGGCTGCTTAAGGAAGTCATGGTTAGCCTAGGCATACAGCACTTCAAATCAAGTGCGTATCATCCTGAATCCCAGGGAGCTTTGGAAAGATGGCATCAGACCCTGAAGACCATATTAAGAGTATGATTGGGATAAAGGTATCCCGTTCTTATTGTTTACCATTAGAGATGCTCCAAACAAATTGACTCAAGTTTACTCCCTTTGAGTTAATATTCGGACATGAAGTGAGAGAGCCTTTGAAATTAATTAAAGAAAATATGACAGGACCAAAGTCAGATATCAATTGTGTATCGGAGGTGAGGGAGTGATGAAATTGGGTAGGTCAGTTAGCTAAACAGCACCTGAAGAGGGCACAACATAGAACGAAGCAGATGGCAGATAAAAACTCTAAACTTTGGACGTTTTCTAATGATGTATTAGTATCATTACCAGTGGCAGGAGAATCCTTCAAAGCTGGGTTTAATGGTCCCTATCAAATTGAGAAAAAGTCGTCAGCTAAACAATCTGGTAAAGGTGCTGGATAGAAAAAAGCTGTATTGGGTATGTCATGTGAATATGTTGAAACCTTATTATAATAGAGACAAGGAGCTGGAGAAACAGGTATTAGTTACTGCCCCACAGCGTGAGGAATCAAATCTATATGTTGTGGAGTTTGATGTGCCTCAAAATACGTTAAACAATGAGGAAGTCCTTGAAGAGTGGGATAGGTTAGTGAACTATCTGTCTCAGGAGCAAAGAATCCAGTTGTCAGGTTTTCTTGGAGCAAGATGAGGACATATGCAGGAATAAGATGGGGAGGACTAATACTATTGTGTATGAGATAGAAGTAGGGAATGCCGTTCCGATAAAACAACACCACTATAGACTTAATCCTTTCAAAGCCACACAGGTTCAAAAGGAAGTGGATTCGATGCTCAATGAAGATATCATCGAATCAAGTAGAGTTCACCGATCGTGTTAGTTCCCAAACCTGATAGGACACAATGATTTAGTGAGGAGTATTGGAATATCAAGGCCATAACATAATTGAACTCATACACAACACCAAGATTGGAGGACTGTATAGAAGAAGTTGGACAAGCCAGTTACATCACAAAGTTGGT
Source organism: Chiloscyllium punctatum (assembly GCF_047496795.1). Taxonomy (NCBI): domain Eukaryota; kingdom Metazoa; phylum Chordata; class Chondrichthyes; order Orectolobiformes; family Hemiscylliidae; genus Chiloscyllium; species Chiloscyllium punctatum. Next base: position 6,848,936 of record NC_092744.1, on the reverse strand, counting down.
CTTACTGTGTAGCTATTGACAGGTACCTTTATCAGAGAAAGCGGTAAAAGTTTCTGCATTTATAACCCTAAACGGCCTATACCAATTCAAAGTGATGCCTTTTGGAATTAAGAATGCACCAGCCACATTCCGAAGACTCGTGAACAGAGCTGTGGCTGGATTAACAAATTCTACAGGTTATCTGGCTGATGTAGTGGTCTTCAATGAGTAATGGAAAGATCACATGGTACAATTGGCAGAGCTTTTTGAACCATTAAGAGATGCAAACTGATAATAAACTTAAAGAAAACAGACTTCACAGGTGACGTTCCTGGGACATAACGTCGTTCGTGGAAGGCTGTCATGACCCAAGGAACTCCAAGATGAAAGCCATCAAGGTATTTTCATGACCAGTATCACACCAGAAAGAGGTACTTCAATTTTTGGAACTAAGCAGATTCTATCTGTTCCACTAACAGATTTACTAAAGAAGAATACAAAATTTCAGTGGACAGAACAATGCCAGGAGGCATTTGAGAATTTAAAGCAGTGTGCCAGTTTTAGCTACACCAATTTTTTTGAAAACCTTCAAAGTTACAATCGATGCTAGTGATATAAGAGTTGGAGCTGTACTGCTACAGCGAGGTGATGATGGATTTTGTACAGAACATCGGTAAGGCCTCTTCTGGAGCATTGTGTCCAGTTCCAGTCACCATTATACGAAGGATATTATTAAACTTCGAGGGCTCAGAAAAGATTTACCAGGATGTTGATGGGAATGGAGGATTTGAGTTATAAAAATAGGCTGGGACTTTTTTTTTACTGGACCATAGGAAGTTGAAGGGTGACCTTACAGAAGTTTACAAAATCATGAGGGACACAGATCAGGTAAATAGCAATGATCTATTCACTAAGATGGGGGAATTCAAAACTAGGAGGCATTTTTTTTTAAGATGAGAAGAGAAAGATTTAGAAAGGACATGAGGGCCAACTTTTTGTTTTACACACAGAGTGGTTAGTGTGTGGAATGAATTGCCAGAGGAAGGATGCAGTAAAGTTACAACATTTAAAAAGACATTTGAATAAGTACATGACTAGGAAAGGTTTGGAGGAATATAGCCCAAATGCAGGCAGGTGGGACTAGTTTAGTTTGGATACATGGTCGGAACATGGTTTGGTTGGACAGATGACTCTAGATTGGGCAGCATCTGTAGAGAGAAAGCAGAGTTAACGCTTCAGATTCAGTGACCCTTCTTCAGAACAATTTTTAAATAGCTGCTAATGGGGATCATTAGTGGCGGACAATGGGCTGTTTGTGGTGGCAGTCTAAGGCCTAGTGTGTGGTGTTTGGGGTAAGGACATGGGAGGTGGTGCTCAGGCCCTAAAATTTTTGAACTCAATACTAAGTCCAGAAGGCAGGGTTCCAAGTGGAAAATGAGGTGTTGTTCTTCCAGTTTGCTCAGAGCTTCACTGGAACACAGTAGTAGGCCCAATACAGAAATGTGGGCCAGGTGGTATGTTAAAATGACCAGCAACCAAAAGCTTAGGGTCATTTTTGTGGGCAAAATGTAGGTCTTCTGCAAAGCAGTTAACCAGTTTGCACTTCATCTTTCCAGTGTAGAGGAAACCACATTGTGAGCAGCGAATGCAGTAGACTAGACTGAACGAAGTGCAGGTAAATTGGTGCTTCACTTAGAAGGTGTGTCTAGTACTTGGACACTGAGGAGTGAGGAAGTAAAAAGGCAAGTGTTACATCTTCTGCGATGACATTGGAAGATGAAGAGCAAGGAGATAGGGTAGTGGCCCAAGGCATCCTGGAAGGAACGATCCCTAGGGAATGCTAACAAGGGAGGAGAGGCGAATACCGTACATACTTGAGTAATAGTCGATCTCATATAAAAGTCCTATTTTTGGACAAAATAATTTGGAATTTTCCATATATCGTATGTAAAAGTTGACCCTAGTTCTTCACAGACAACAGATCAACATCCTGCTCCAGTTTTCCAGCCTGTTGGTTGTTCTGCTCTGTTCCCGGTCTTCCAGTCCGCTGGCTGTTGTGTTCTGCTCCGGGTTTTCAGAATTACCATAATTATTTTTGACCCCTTTATTCATTTAGGGATCAATTGGGCTTCTGCTAATGATATGGTATGAATTTCAGCCCATCAAAAGTTGTATCCATGTAATAGTCAACTCCATAAATTTAATCTTAAAAAGTAGTCAAAAAAATTCAACTATTACTCAAGCATATACAGTATATGTGTGGCATGGCATTCAGCTGGAGGTGATGGAAAAGGCCGCTAATGATCCTTTGGATGTGAATAATGGTGGGATGGTAAGTGAGAACAAAGGGGATGCTATCACTGTTGTGTGGGGGAAGACAGGAGTGAGTGAAGTAGTGTGGGAGGTGGATTGGACATGACAGACGGCTCTGTCAACCACAGTGGTGGAAAAAGGTAGACATTTTGAAGGTCTCCTCGTCAAAATTGGTATCATTAGAACAGATGTGATGGAGACATAGGAACTGGCAGAATAGGAGAGAGTCTTTATAGGAAGCAGAACATGAAGATGTATAGTCGAGATAACTGTGGGAGTCATGGGTTTGTAGCGGTCTATTCCCAGAAATGGAAACAGATATCAAGGAAGAGAAGGGAGGAGTCTGAGATGGACCAGATGAAGGTGAGAACAGGGTGGAAATCGGAAGGAAAATTGATTAATATTTCCAATTCTTGACATGTTCCGGACAGAATATTCTAAGTGTCATTAGTAATGATAGAGATGTAACTGCTTATATTATGTTTTGTGCTTGAACTCAAAATAAAAGAAAAGGTTCTCTGAAGAAGCTGGTTTCAGTGGTGTTCCCATAAATGTTATGAGGGATTTATATGTTCAAATACTATATGCATCAGTCTCTAGAGTAGTTCTAGCTAACAGATCTAGTTAACTATTTTTGTTTTGCACTGAAATGTATTCTCATTTGCAACTTCAATTTCTTAGTGGTGTATAGCTGAAAAGATTTTGTTGAAGCTTTTCAACAAAACATAGGTTTTAATACCATATGAACAGAAGTAGGTCCTTTTGCCAATCAAGTCAGCTCCATCATTCAACAAGATCATGGCTGATTTTAATCAAATTAGATTATTAGATTGGCAGAAAAAACTTGGCAGCTGTCAATCATCATTAACTGCTGCATTATTCATGGAAATACAGCTGCTAGAGTCTAATTGCTACAGCAGGATATTTAAATACTTTACATTATCAATACCATTACAGTAGCAACATAACATTGTTCATTCTTTCACAGGATGTATCATCACTGACCAGTGATGATACATCACTTATTACCCATCTCTTATTACTCAGAGGGTAGTTGGGAGTCAACCACATTGCTGTGGGTCTGGGGTCATATGTAGGCCAGACCTGGTAAAGGCAGCAGTTTCCTTCCCTAAGTAAAGTTAATCAATGATATTTTAATATTCAGGGTAGATGTTCAACATCCCAACCAGGTATAGTCACTATCGATCAGTTGCAGTTAAGACTTTCATTAAGCCTGGGGTGGAAATTGTACAACTAGGAGAAAGTGAGGACTGCAGATGCTGGAGATCAGAGCTGAAAATGTGTTGCTGGAAAAGCGCAGCAGGTCAGGCAGCATCCAAGGAGCAGGAGAATCAACGTTTCGGGCATGAGCCCTTCTTCTGAAGAAGGGCTCATGCCAGAAACGTTGATTCTCCTGCTCCTTGGATGCTGCCTGACCTGCTGCGCTTTTCCAGCAACACATTTTCAGTTCTGGGAATTGTACAACAGCAATTTCATGCTTGAGTAACATGTTGCAAATCATAGCTCCATGTCTCCATGTCACCTGTGTATTTGAGAGATAGTGTGAAGACAATGATTGCAATATTTTTATTTTCTATATGATATATTACAGCTGGCAAATATTGGATTGGTTGACAGTGAGGTAGAAGGTGTTGGATTACAGGGGGATACAAATGCATTGGTCCAAACAGGCAGATCTGTGTCAGATGGAATCTAACCATGTCAATGTGACATGATGCACTTTGGAAGAAGGAATAAGACAAGGGACTACTCAAATAAATGGCAGGACACTAGGAAGTTTAGAGGAACAAAGGAATCTTGGGTGCTTGTCTACATATCCCTGAAGGCTAATAGGGTAGTTAGGAGTGTTCCATATGCCTTCCTATCAGTCATGGCATTGATTAAGAGCAAAAGGTTATGTTGGAGCTAATCAGAACTTTGGTCGGGCCACAGCTGAAAGGACTCTAGTTCTGGTCACCATACTATAGGAAGGGCATGATTGCACGGGGTGTGGGGAGGGAAACAAAGGAGATTCACCAGGATGTTGCCTGGAATGGAGCATTTCAGCTATGAAGACAGGCTAGATAAGCTCAGGTTTTCTTTGGAGCAGATAAGTTGAGAGGGAACCAGATTTACATAGACAGTGAATAGAAAGCAGCTGTTCCACTTAATCAAAGGATCAATAATAAGGGGACATAATTTTAAAGTGAAAGGCAGGAGGGTGGTGGTAGTCTGGAATGGACTGCCGGAGAGGGTAGTTGAGGCAGGGAACTTCAAAATTTTTAAAAAAGTACTTGGAGGAACACTTGAAGTATCATAACATTCAAGGCTTTGGGTTAAGGTTTGAAAATGGGGATTAGTGTAGGTAGTAGAGTACATTTGGCAGTACAGACTTGATGGATCTCTTCTGTCCTGTACGATTGAGTAAAAATTTGGTTTTCCTTTTATGATGGTGTATCTTGCGAATTGTTCTGATGAGTGAAAGATGAATAGCTTCAACAAAATGTGTCTTTTCAAGCAATACACCAGTACTGTACTGTCAAATGACAATTTCCTAGTTGATGATTTGTGGAGTTTACAATTATTTGGACAGTATGTGCACTAGATATTTAGACTTTAAGAGGCTTCCTAACTATAGGATGAAGATCATGAATGCTCAAGATCTGAAAGTTTCTTTCTGGGACAAAAACCATAATATCTATAACAGAATGTAACAAAGATGTCAATGTCTGGGATAATGCTGAAAGACAATAGACTTACAGAAGAAACCCAGCAGACCATCAGACAGACAGTAGCAGCAACACCAAGCAGGAAGAAAGAAGGGAACACCCTCAAAACACAGGAAAGGAAAGCCCTAGAAGGATTCAGAAAAGATAAAAATATTGTAATCCTACCTGCAAACAAAGGACGAATGACCATCATCCTAAACAGAACACAGTACATTGAAAAAGAGAATTTTTTTTCACTCTACTCACAAATACCAACATCTACCAGCAGATGGAGATGGACCAGATTCCACAGCTAGAAAACCGTAACACAGCAGAACTGAAGAAACTCCACAAATCACGTGAAATTAACAAGGCGGACCTCCAAAGAATAAAACCTGATGGATCCAATACACCCCACTTCTACGGATTACCTAAGATACACAAACCAGGGGCCCCCATCAGAACCACAGTCTCACTTCCTGGCATACCAACATAGAGACTAGCAAAGGAACTGAAATACCTAGTTGTAAACGGAAATACCTAGAAGACAACTCATGCCACTCCAATAACTCCATTCAAGAATTCCTGAACAAAGACACCAAGATAGCAGAGGACAAAGTCATGATCTCCTTTGCATTTACGGCCATATTCACATCAATTAATGTCAACCTGGCCAAAGAAACACGGACTTCACTACTAGACAAACCAAGGACACAAACATCAGACAGCATCAACTCCATGCAAGGACAGCATCCTCAAACTAGTAGACCTGTGCCTCACTACCCACTTCACCTTAAAACAACAAGACCTACAAACAAATCACCGGGACACCCATGGGATCACCAATATCAGGATTCTTAGCAGAAGCAGTAATGCAGAGATTTGAATGAACAGCCCTCCTCACAATCAAACCCAAGCTTTGGGTCCGCTATGTCATCATGAAATGGAACAAATTGGAGGAAACCTACAATATCATTAACAACATCCTTATTGGCATAAATTTCACCAAAGAGGAAGAGAACAACAACAGACTTCCCTTCCGAGATGTCACAGTGGAATGAACAGTCAAATGGAGAACTACAGACTAGCGTATACAGGAAAGCAACACACACAGACCAGATATTCAACTACTGGAGCAATCATCCCAACATTAGAGCTTCATCAAGACATTATTTAAATGGGCTACAACACACTGCACCACCTAGGAACTACAAGCACAAGAAAAATACCTATACAGCATGTTCAAGAACAACGGATACCCAATAAACAAAGTCCACCAATTCTTAAACAACAAGCCCAAACAAAAAGACACAACATGTCCAGAGATTCTAGCCACACTACCATACAATGACGTCTCAGAGATGACTACCAGACTACTCAGACCCCTTGGCCCTTGACAGAAGCCCACAAACCTACCAACACACTGGAACAGCTACAGATGAACCTAAAGGACCCCGTATCAACAACCAGCAAAATGAATTTAATTTACATAATACCCTGCAAGGATTGCAACAAAGTCTACATCGGACAGACAGGCGAAAACTAGCCACCAAGATACATGGGCACCAACTAGCCACCAAAAGATATGACCAGCTATCATCAGTATCCTTACATACAACGAAGAAGGACACTGCTTTGACTGGAACAACACATCCATCCTAGTACAAGGTAAACAGAGGCACATACAGGAATTCCTAGAGGCCTGGCATTCAAACCAGAACTCAAATCAATAAACACATCGTTTTGGACCCCATTTACCAACCTCTGAGAAAAAGAACTGAAAATGATATTACCCACCTTAACAAACCAAGACACAGAAATAGAAAGCGGGACAGAACCCCAGTGTTTCAATAGAGGCTCACTGATGTTACCTAGTATGGCGACAAAATATTGGAGAACAAACCTACGAGCTCAGCAAGCAAACTTACAACCTGAATCATAAAAGCTGTTTACTCAGCCTGATTTTAATCAAGCACATGTATTAAATTCTCCATCAGACAGTTAGATAACAAACTTTAATTTCCAGCACTGAAATGGAGCTTTCACTAAAGTGTAGCTTTTTCCATGCTATTTGATCAGAATAATCGTTTTTATTCCAGATTTCCAGCATCTGCAATTCTTTGTTTTATTTTTATGTTCTCAGCAGGTTTTCAAACAATGTATTGAAAACTTTTCAATTATCTGATCAGAATAAGGTAATTCTGCCACTTCCACCCAATAATGACCTCTCGCAGCTCATATTGCCAGCTTTAATGCATCAGCCAAGATTTGTATGTTACCTAAGCATAAAATTGATGTTGCGCAAGATATATAAATATCTGTAAAGATATACACCTCATAGAGAAACCACCCAAGTCAGAATTTAAAAAGGTGAAGGATAATCTGACCGAAACCTTCACGATATTAACAATAGATAGATAAACTATTTCCACTGATTGGAGATTCTAGAACTGGGGGCATAGCCTGAGAATTAGGGCTAGGCGGTTTAGGAAGCATGTCTACACACAAAGGGTGGGAGAGGTTTGGAATACTTTTCCAAAACAGCAGTGGATGCTAGATCAGTTGTTAATTTCAAACCTGACAGTTCAAGTTTTGTTCAGCAAATGTGTTAAAGGATATGGATTAAAGGCAAGTACATGGAGTTACAGAACAGCGATGATATCATTTAATGGTAGAACAGGATCATGGGGCTGAATGGCCTACTCCTGTTCCTATGAAAATCAAACTAGAGGGCAAGTTGAACATCTACCCTGAATATTAAAGTAACACTGATTATTGATTCTACACTGCACTGTGATCTCTATTAGGGCCATTGAAAAGGTGAATAAGAAGGGTATTGTTCCTAGGATGGCGAGTTCAAATCTAGAGGGTATATTTTTAAGGTGAGAGGAGAAAATTTTAAAAAGGACATGATGGCAACATTTTTATATAGAGTTGTTAGTGTGTGGAGTGAACTGCCAGAGGAAGTGGCGAATGCAGATGCAACATTTTAAAAACATTTGGATATGTACATGAATACTAAAGATTTGGAGGGATATGGGCCAAACACAGGCAAGTGGGACTAATTTAGTTTGAGAACAGGGTCAGAACATGAACTAGTTGGATCAAAGGGTCGGTTTCCATGCTGTTGGACTTGATGATTCTATTTAAGCAGCTTGCTGTAAATTGCATTTTGAACATTTTGCAATAACATCTCCAAAATAAAAATGGTAAAATCTCATCAAAAGCAATGGAGTGTGCAAAAAAGCTAAACCAGTCAAACTATAAACATTTTTCATTAAGCTATTGAGACCGTTAGAATGATCCTCAGGGGAAGTTGCTGAATCCAGACATTTCGGCTCAGAGATAGGAATGTTATCATTGCACCATTTGAGTCCTAGGCTGTGCACCATAATTTGAATCAAATTTCCAAACCAGTTACACTCCTAATAGGAGCCACAAAAAACAATACATTATATTTGGATGTAGTTACTCCAGTTCATGAATTGGTATTGTACGCAGAGCACAATACTACAGTGTTAGCAACTGCTGAGAGTACACTTCCTGCATTCAAAAGTAAGTTGATCCAAACAAATTTTAGAGGAGAAAGTGAGGACTGCAGATGCTGGAGATCAGAGCTGAAAATGTGTTGCTGGAAAAGCGCAGCAGGTCAGGCAGCATCCAAGGAGCAGGAGAATCGACGTTTTGGGCATGAGCCCTTCTTCAGGGATGAGGAAAGTGTGCCAAGCTGGCTAAGATAAAAGGTAGGGAGGAGGGACTTGGGGGAGGGGCGTTGGGAATGCGATAGGTGGAGGGAGGTCAAGGTGAGGGTGATAGGCCGGAGTGGGGTGGGGGCGGAGAGGTCAGGAAGATTGCAGGTTAGGAAGGCGGTGCTGAGTTCGAGGGATTTGACTGAGACAAGGTGGGGGGAGGGGAAATGAGGAAACTGGAGAAATCGGAGTTCATCCCTTGTGGTTGGAGGGTTCCCAGGCGGAAGATGAGGCGCTCTTCCTCCAACCGTCGTGTTGCCATGGTCTGGCAATGGAGGAGTCCAAGGACCTGCATGTCCGTGGTGGAGTGGGAGGGGGACTTGAAGTGTTGGGTTATGGGTTGGTTGGTCCGGGTGTCCCAGAGGTGTTCTCTGAAATGTTCCGCAAGTAGGCGGCCTGTCTCCCCAATATAGAGGAGGCCACATCGGGTGCAGCGGGTGTGTGTGGAGGTGCAGGTGAATTTGTGGCGGATATGGAAGTGTCCCTTGGGGCCTTGGAGGGAGGTAAGGGGGGAGGTGTGGGCGCAAGTTTTGCATTTCTTGCGGTTGCAGGGGAAGGTGCCGAGAGTGGAGGTTGGGGTGGAAAGTGTTGGTAAAGTGGATGAACTGTTCAACCTCCTCGTGGGAGCACGAGGCAGCGCAGATACAGTCATCGATGTAGCGGAGGAAAAGGTGGTTGGTGGTGTCAGTGTAGCTGCGGAAGATGGACTGTCCCACATATCCTATGAAGAGGCAGGCATAGCTGGGGCCCATGTGGGTTCCCATGGCTACGCCTTTGGTTTGGAGGAAGTGGGAGGATTGGAAAGAGAAGTTGTTCAGGGTGAGGACCAGTTCAGTCAGTCGAAGGAGGGTGTCAGTGGAAGGGTACTGGTTGGTATGGCGGGAAAGGAAGCAGCGGAGGGCTTTGAGTCCTTCGTGATGGGGGATGGAGGTGTACAGGGACTGGATGTCCATGGTGAAGATAAGGCGTTGGGGACTGGGGAAGTGAAAATCATGGAGGAGGTGGAGGGTGTGGGTGGTGTCCCAAATGTAGGTGGAGAGTTCTTGGACTAAGGGGAACAGGACCGTGTCGAGGTATGCAGAGATGAGTTCGGTGGGGCAGGAGCAGGCTGAGACAATGGGTCGGCCAGGGTGGTCAGGTTTGTGGATTTTGGGCAGGAGGTAGAAACGGGCGGTGCGGGGTTGTGGGACTATGAGGTTGGAGGCGGTGGATGGGAGAACCCCTGAGGTGATGAGGTTATGGATGGTCTGGGAGATGATGGTTTGGTGGTGGGAGGTGGGGTCATGGTCAAGGGGGCAGTAGGAGGAGGTGTCTGCGAGCTGGCGTTTAGCCTCAGCGGTGTAAAGGTCGGTGCGCCAAACTACTACCGCGCCTCCCTTGTCTACCGGTTTGATGGTGAGGTTGGGGTTGGAACGGAGGGAGTGGAGGGCTGCACGTTCCAAGGGTGAGAGGTTGGAGTGGGCGAGAGGGGTGGAGAAGTTGAGGCGGTTAATGTCGCGGCGGCAGTTGGCTATGAAGAGATCGAGGGCGGGTAAGAGGCCAGCACGGGGTGTCCAGGTGGATGGGGTGTGTTGGAGGCGGGAGAAAGGGTCGTCAGAGGGTGGGTGAGAATCTTGGTTGGAGAAGTAGGCACGGAGGTGAAGGCAGCGGAAGAATTGTTCGATGTCATGCCGCGTGTTGAACTCGTTAATCCGGGAGAGTAGGGGAATGAAGGTGAAGCCTCTGCTGAGGACTGATCTTTCATCCTCAGAGGGGTAGATCTGGAGGGATGGTGAAAACACGGCAGGACTGGGAGCTAGGACCTGGTGTGGGGCTGGAGCTGGGAGTGGGGGTGGGGTTGGGCCTGGGGGCGGTATCAATCAATATACCCAAAACATTTTCTAATCATTCATTGCTTACAATTCCTGCTACAAAGAACAAAACAACACATGAACATAAAATCCAAGTCTCACTGAACACAAAATGTACAAAGACGAGCAAGAGTAAGCCAATCAGCCCTTAGCATCTGCTCCACCACTCAATATCATCATAGCCGATTGTCCAATTTATCAGTCTATCCCTGTTTATCCCCATCTCCTTTAATGACTTTAACTAAGTGCCATATCCAACTCCTTGAAATCAAATAATGTTTTGGCTTCAACTCTTTTCTGTGGCAGAGAATTCCATATACTCAACTTTCTGGGTTAAGAAATTTATCCTCATCTCAGTCCTAAATAATCAATCCCATATCCACAAAATCTGACCTCTGGTTCTAGACTACCCCACCATCGGGAATATCTTTCCTGCAAATATCAGGTTTGGTTCTGTCAGAGTTTTATAGGTTTCTATGAGATTTAGATTAGATTAGATTCCCTACAGCGTGGAAACAGGTCCTTAGGCCCAACCAGTCCAAACCGACCCTCCGAAGAGTAACCCACCCAGACCCATTTCCCTCTGACTAATGTGCCTAACACAATGGCCAATTAGCACAGCCAATTCACCTAGCCTGCACATCTTTGGACTGTGGGAGGAAACCGGAGCACCCGGAGAAAACCCACGCAGACACAGGGAGAATGTGCAAACTCCACACAGTCGTCCGAGGATAGAATCGAACCTGGGACCCTGGTGCTGTGAGGCAGCAGTGCTAACCACTGAGCCACTGTGTTTCCTTCTCATTATTCCAGGAATCAGTCCAGTCAACCTTCTCTGCAGTGCCTCTATCACAAGAGCATCCTTCCTCAGAGACCAAAACTGCACGCAATATTCCAGGTGTGGTCTCAGAAAAGCCCTGTATAATTGCAGCAAGACATCTTCGTTCCAGTTCTCAAATCCACTCGTTACAAAGATCAACATTTCCTTCTTTACTGCCTGTTGCACCTGTGTGCTTACTTTCAGCCACTGCTGTATCAGAACACTCTGGTCTTGTAGCACATTCCCCTCTCTCAATTTATAGCCAGCCAATAAACTGCTTTCCTGCTGTGCTACCAAAGTGGATAACCTCACACTTATCCTAATTTAGAACCGTATGAGTTTTTAAAAGATCAAAAAACCATAAGAAATAGGAACAGGAATAGGCCATTAGGCCCTTAAAGCCAGCTCCACCATTTAATAGGATCATGGCTGAGAAGAAATTCTTCCTTATCGGTCTTAAGTTGGCATCCTTTTATTCTGAGCTTATGTCCTCTGGTCCTTGACACCCATAAGGAGAAACATGCTCTCAGCATTTATGTTGTCAAGTCCCTTAAGAATCCTACATGTTTCAATGAGATCACCTCTCATACTTCTGAACTCCGTGAGTAGGCAGTCTCAACCTGGTTGTTTGGATTAGTGGTGCTGGAAGAGCACAGCAGTTCAGGCAGCATCCGGGAAGCAACAAATTCGACGTTTCGGGCAAACGCTCTTCATCAGGAATCCTGATGAAGGGCTTTTGCCTGAAACGTTGATTTCGAAGCTCCTCGGATGCTGCCTGAACTGCTGTGCTCTTCCAGCACCACTAATCCAAAATCTGGTTTCCAGCATCTGCAGTCATTGTTTTTAAACCTCGTCTCAACCTGTTTAACCATTGCTGATAAGGCAATCCCTCCAGACCAGAGATCATCCTAGTGAACTTTCTCTGAACTGCTTCCAATTAATTATATATTTCTTTAAATAAGTGGACCAAAACTGCTCACAGTACTCCAGATGTGGTCTCACCAGCATCTTGTCCAGTTGCACTTCCCGGTGATAATCCAAGCCCCTTGATAGGAGGGCCAACATTCCATTAGCCTTCCCGATTCCTTGCTACACCTGTGTGCTAGCTTTTGGTGTTTCATGTAAAAGTCCCACAAGCATATAATGTAGGCAATTTTTCCCCCCAAATTTCACCAAGGAGCAAAGTGAATTTTAGAAGTGTTTTCACTCTGGTGAAAGAAAATAGTTTAATTATCACAAATCATGAATAAAAGACTGTGATGTAAAGTGCCGCAATTCATAGAAATGCTGATTCATGCATGTAATCTCTTATCAAATGTGTTATAGATTTATTAGGATTAAAAGATTTTTAGTCACATACGAATTCTACATCATTCAGCTTTGTGGAGATCGTGACCAATGTTGTACAAGTTTGTGAACACTGCGACATGACTACTTGAAGCCATGTGCTCGGTTGGCACCACTGTACCTCCTCAATAACACAGCATACCTGCACATGTCTAAATAGCAACTATATACTTATCATAGGGCAGAAATGATGGCAGAAGTTAAAAGTTGCAATTCAATCTCAGGACACTGCATATACTCAAACTGGTTAAACCAAAAAATAGATTGTGTTACTCCAAGAGAACCACAGACTGAATTACAACTCTGATTCTACCACAAAACCAATTGTACATATTTAAATATTTGCAAATTTGATCATAATAGAAGTCATTTACAAAACAGCAGCTATTTTCAAAAAGCAGGTCAATCATGAATATGCTCAAGTACAAGAACTTTGTATACATGTTTTACATTGTAAGCATTACAGGACATAACACAATTGTCTGGTGAATGATGCACTATAAATAACAAACAGAAGTAAGAGTTTTAATCTTAACAGCAACCTGGAAAATTAAATACAGGAACATTTAAAATACACAAATAATAATTTAGTGCTCAAAAATGAAAATGATTTCTAGTTAGTGTTTTGCTTCTGAAATTGTTCCCAATGATATTCTCTGCTGAAAACAGATCAAAAATAAAATAACAGATAATTGTATGAATTACAGGATGCTGAATTGGTTTGATATGGCAGACAGGATCAATGTGAACAAGGTTCTCAGCTCTCTTCACACCTTTTTCAATCCCTTTCCCATTAAGCAAGCAAAGACAGTCATAACCATCTTTGGCTTCACTTCCACCAGATCTTCAGGCAATGCATATACACGAGTGCCTATCTTTCGTGCTACTGAAATGGCATATCTGAAAGAGATAAGCACATCATAATTGAATACTCTTTTATGAAGCGAAGTGCTACTTCAAGACAGACTGTCTTTTGTTGCTCATCCCTGCATTTCAGCTTCCAAGTTTTGCCTACTCCACATTTTGTGCAGTGCTCCTTGTTTATAATTATATGCATTGCTTTCAAGTGGGAAATAAAATAATGGAGAGTTTCCCACCTGTGTTACTGATTCCTTGAACATTTTAATAATTGTTTTCCACACTTAATAAAATCTTTTCTGATATTTCAGTTCAGAACTAATTACCACTACAAAAGTTAATGCAAAAACCAGTAACTCCTACTCAACCTTAAGCAACGAAATCAAATTGTAAATCTTAAAACAGTAAAAACAATTGAAAATAAAATGTCTGTCTGCCTCATCATTCACACTAAATTGACTTTGGGAGATGGGGTGAGAAGAGATGGTAATTGCATTTCAAGCAGCCTTTTCTCCTGTTTACGGATCAGTAGAAAGACTGAGTGAAATACATAAATTCTGTTGAATTTTGTTTTAGTTTAATACAAGCAAATCTGGTGGATAAAAATACAAAGAATCAAAAGGACACCTAATAGCTATTAGGTGCTGTTTTCCAGATGAGACTTTAATCTGAGGCTGCGTATACCCTCTCAGGAAGATGTAAAAGATCCCATAACACAAGAGTCGGTTCTGCTATAATGAGTGTTTCTTCAACACAAATTGGCTATAATGCAATTGAAGAATTTAGACCATTATTTGCAGAACACAAACTTTCCTTACTTGTATTGCCAAAACCAATTCCAGTTCCATTGGTTTAAATGGTGCTGCTATTGCGCGATTTTCTTATAACGCAGGATTGCACAGGAACGGAATTGTCGTGTTATATCAGAACAAACTGTATTCCAAAGAGGAGTAGTGGAGAGTGGAGTTGTCTCTCTCTCTCTCTGCTGCCCATTTCCCTCCACTACACACCCCACCACCACCTCCAGCCAAAATTTATTCCTCAAAAATAGATTATCTGGTGAGTGTATTTTCATGGGAGCTTGCAGAGCGCGAATTGGCTCTTTCCTATACTGCAAATAGTGATGACACTTCAAAAGTATTTCACAAGCTGGGAGGCCCTCTAGCATGTAGAGTGATCCTGAAAGAAGCTGTATAAATGAAAGTCATTTTTAAAAAAAATTGTATAAACCAGATCTATCTTAACCAGAATTTGCCTAGTTTTACCATTATCCAACAAAATAGTCTCAAAGCAGTTGAAATTCAACACAGAATCTATTTAAAGTAACTGTAATGGAGTAAAGCAGAAGGAATTACTATTCATGATCAACTTACTTAGCGTTGTTTAACTTGTCAATATCAGAGAAGTCAGTCTGTTTCACCAGCTCGTAGCGAATTGTATTAGGTGCAATAGCATCGATCAAGTCTATAACAGGCAAACTGGTGCAAATGCACTTATCCTGGAGGATAAACAACATCAAAAAAACATCAAAGTAGATGATACAGTGGAACCAGTTTAATTGTAACCAGTCAAGACAATCTTGCAAATTATGATAAAACAATAGTTTCAATAAAATTGAATACAACAAAAAGGTGGCCCAATAATAACAAGCTTCATTTATCTACAAACACTTACATTGTACACGAATGATGAATACGGATAACACCTTGAAATAGAAAATTAGATGCCCATATTGGATCAAGTTTCATTTATGTTGTAAAGACCTGTGATTTTTAAAAAATGGGCATTGATCAAAAGGCTTCAAATTCTACACACATTCTTCCAGTCCAAAACAAGCATCAAACCTTTCACCACCTCTTCGCTCAATGAATCAACACAGAGTGTAGAGTGCACAGCATACCTTCCTAACTTTGTGAATTTCTAGTTCTAGTGGGTCTTATACGAAGAATGAAGCACTGTGTCAAGTCATCCATGAAATGAAAGTATAAAACTCTGCCTCATTCAAACAGTCAAGAACCCATTCCTCATCATCCTCAACTTCTTCTGAAGTAAAGTTTTCTTTGCTCTGTATCTGGTTCCCTTTGTCCTTATCCACTGATCCAGGTTGATCCCAGTTCCATAAACACTTAAATCATTTCCCTCCCTTCAAAACACTTCTTGTATTAACACTTTCTATCTTTGTAATGTCCTCCAGTCCTACAACTCCCAGAGAATTTTTGGTCTTGTCATCTCCACCTTCCTTCATCCCGCCATGAGCAGCAGTACTTTCAACCATCCAGCCTCAAGCTCTGATCCTCTTATAATCATTACAGAGGCATGGCTGTAAGATCATTTCGTTAATTCATCTACGTTGAAAACATCGTATTCAGGATAAAATAGATAAGTAAACTGCACAAATACAGGTTAATGAGCATGATCTTAAAGCCATTGAAGAGACATGGTTGGAAGGAAATCAAAGCTAGGAATGAAGTATTCAGAGGTATGTAACTTTTCAAAATGACTGTCAGGAAGGAAGGGATGGCGAGGTAGAATGGTTAGTTCTGAATGGAATAAGTATGAAGCAAGAACTTATTGTGGATCAGAACCCATGTGGGTGGAGGTAAGAAACAGACAAGGGAAGAAGGCACTGATAAGAGTATCCTTTAGGGCCCCTAACTGTAGCTATGTGATGAATCAGATAATGAGGGCATTTCATAAAGGCAACATATTAATCATGGGTAACTTTAATGTTCTTTAGATTGGGATAATCAGATTAGCAGAGGAAGCCACTGGGAAGATTTCTTTGCGTATTTGGGACAGTTTCCTAGAATTTAGTGTTATGGATCGAATGAGGGATCAGGTTATTTTGGATCTGGTGAAATGTCATGAGGCAGGCTTAATAAATGATGTCAGTGCAAAAGCTTCTCTCAGAAATAGTGACCAGAGCATGGTAGAATTTAGCATTCAGTTTGAGGGAGAGGAATTTGGGTCAGAAACAACTGCTAAACCTATATAAGGGTAATTACAAAAGAATGCAGGCAGAACCGGCTGGAATGGACTGGGCAAGGAGATTAGCAACAAAGACACTTGAGAAACAATGGCAGACACAGCAAAGACATATCCCAGTGAGAAAGAAGGAATCTACAATGGAGATTTGATGGATGAAAGGCCTCTTCTTCACTATGATTCTATGATACAATAGCCGAGTATTCAGAAATGCATAATGTGATCAAGCAGGAGTCAGCATGGCTTTATGAAGGGGAAATCATGCCTGATGAATTTATTAGAATTCTTTTTGAGGCAACAAGCAGGACAGATAAAAGGGCAGCAGTGGATTTAATATATTTGGATTTTCAGAAGGTGTCACACATTAGTCTATTTAAGACGACATTATACTGCCAGCAGTTTTATTCTCCTTATTTAAGGAAAGGTGGAAGTAATTCAGAGGAGGTTTACTAGGAGTTATACCTGGAATGAGTGGATTGTCTTTTGAGGAAGGGAGGGCTTGTTTCTATAGAGTTTAGAAGAGCGAGAGGTGACTTGATTGAAGTGTGTAAGATCCTGAATGGTCTTGATAAGATTGATGTGAAAAGGATGCCTACAATTGTGGGGAAGAGTCCAGAGCTAGGGACACTGGTTTAAAATTAAGGATCACCTTTTTACAGCAGAGACGAGGGGGATTATTTCTGAGAATTGTGCAACTTTGGAAATGTTTTTAAGGCAGATTGATATTTTTGTTAGGCCACAGAATTGAAAGATTTTTAGGGATATAGAGATTGTGAATTTCTAAACATAAAACAGATCAGCCATTATCTTATTAAATGGCAGAACAGGCTTGAGGCACCGAATGGTCAACATCTGATTCTAATTTCATACGTTCATATAAAGCCAAATTTATAAACGTAAGTACCTTATAGTTTGCACTTACCTTGAAGCTAGTAATTGAGCTTCTTTTCTTTGCTTTTGCTAAAGTTTCATTTACCCATTTTATAATAATTTCATCTGTCACCTTGGACCCATCTCCAAGTTCTGATAGCACCTTCAGAGTGTACCTGAAACAATAAAATTGAAAAGTCAAAGATTAACCATTTCAGCCACACAAAAAAAAGGAAACTTTTACGGTGTATCCCTCTTATAATTTTCATTAGAAGAAAAGCAATTATGATTTCCGTAATCCAACAAACCAGAAATAAGAATCTAATAACTATTCGAGTGCTGTGTACAGTTCTGGTCACTCTGTTATGGGAAATATATCATTAAACTGGAGAGGCTTTAGAAAGATTTACCAGGATGTTGTTGGGAATAGAGGGTTTGAGATAGAAAAATAGTTTGGGACTTTTTTCACTTGAGTGTAAGAAGTTGAAGGATGACCTTATTGACTTTATAAAATCAAGAGAGGTATAGCAAAGGTGAATGACAAGGGTCTTTTTCCTAGGGTGGAGAAGTTCAAAATTAAGGGGCATATTTTTAAGGTGAGAGGAGAAAGATATAAAAAGGACATGAAGGTGAACCTTTATTTTAAAATGCACAGAGTGTAATTTGTGTATGCAATGAACTGCACAAGGAAGTGGTGGATGCAGGTACAATTATAACATTTAAAAGGCATCTGGGTAGGTATATGAATAGGAAGGGTTTAGAGGGATATGGCCCAAACACAGGCAGGTGGGATTAGTTTAGTTTGGGATTATGATCAGTGTTGACTAGTTCAACCAAAGGGCCTGTTTCCAGACTCTATAATTGAACAGCACTTCATTTAAATCCAGAGAGAAGGATGCGTCACCAAATGTGCTTTGCCATAGACACTAAGAGAAGGTGAAATGGTCAAAATACAAACTTTCATCATCCAAATACCTGTTCCTTTATTTATTATAAGGCATCATAACCTGCCATATCAACAAAAATCACGGGACTAGAGTCACAGATTCTACTTAGGAAAAAATATAAATACTTGAAATGTGAAAAGAATAAAAATAAACTTAAAATATCAATACAGAGGAACCTGGATTATCTGAAGGACGCGGACAGGCAATATTTCGTTCGGTTAATTGAATTCCGGGTAATTGAATGCTGGATAACATAGTTTAGCCGAGCATTGGGACCTTGCGATCTTGCCGGATAATCCGATAGTCGGATAATTGAACGCCAGATAATAGAGGTTCCTCTGTGCTGGTAAGGTTAAAAGTCACACAATACCAGGTTATCGTCCAACAGGTTTCTTATACTTTCAAATAAACCTGTTATTATAACCTGGTGTTGCATGATAAAGGCTTGCGTAAAGATTTGTAGCTCAGGTGCTGGTAGCTATGGTGGTGGGTATGTGCCATTCTTAACTTTGTCTACCCCAGTCCAACACCGGCACCTCCACATCACCAATACTGCTAGTCAGCTCTGGTTGCAATACAGGCAAAATACTGCAGATGTGCAGAAAAAACTCAGTAGATCTGGCAGCATCTGTGGGGAAAGATACAGAATAAATGTTTTGAGTCTGGTGTGGGTGAAGTTGAGTCACACGAGACTCAAAACATTTACTTTGTCCACAAATGCAGCCAATTTTGTTCACAAGATGGTTAATGTGTGGTTAAGAATGATGCCAACAGCCCAGGTTCACCAGAGCTAAACAGGAAACCTGAAAACTACTGCAAAAGAAAAGTTCAAAATGACACAAAAGCAGATAATGAGTCAAGAACCTACCACTAGGTAAAGCGTGTGTGATGAACCTTGGAATGAAAAATGAATTAATCATACATTATTACCCCTCCCTGATGGAAGTGCTTTTCAAAACTTGGGATGGTGTGTACACAATTGTCTCAAGTCCCGAAAAAAATGAAAATCTAGTGTTCAAAAAATCTAATGTTCAAAATTTCTCAGGATATACCAAAGGAATTTAGCCGAGATAATAAAAAACTGATGCAACAGCATTTAAGAGCAAATTATATTCTGTCGTCGTTGTGGGTATGTTGTATAAATCAAGATTTATTTATTCGTTCTATCTTAACATCTTGCCAAAGAACATTTCTCGAAACAAATCAACTTAGCTTTCAGAATATTGATGTTTCTGTTTAATTCAAAATCCACACACAACCCCGAAAGAAACATTTGAAAAAAAAGTGAGCATAATATTTGAGTTTTAAAAACATGCATCACTGTATCAATAAAGGATTCCCTCACCTTCTCATGAGCTGCCAAATAAGTGCCAGTGTAAGTGTTTGATTGCCATCATTCAGGTCTTGCCCACCAATACCCACAAGGGAAAAGGCAGCTTTGTTTTTCCCCAGTTCAATGGCATAGTTGCAGTTTTCGATCTAAAGACAGCAAGAATACACATCAGATTCAGTTGTGACTTAAGCTTATGCAAATTAGTCTCCAATGCAACAATTAGGAATGGGGCAGAACGATTTTCCTGGGCTTTCAGCAAAAATTGGAGGGGGGGGGGTTGAGAACTAAATCTGCACACACTTTTAAAAAAATTCATTACATACTTTAAAGGAAATAAATTTTGAAGGAAACATTTCAGAAGTTATTTTCATTCGACTACCATCTATGGATCTTAAGACATTGCTGTCGAAACTGGGCATACAGTAATGGAGGCTTCATAAGCATGAATTCCAATGCACGCTTGAAGTTGAATTTAATGGTGAAAAGGTGGTGTGATGCCAGGTAGGACACCAGAGCAACAACTAAGTCATAGCCATTTCTAGGAACACAAATATGATTCGGTACACTTTGGGAAATTCTCTGTTGGTACAGAGCCCCTATCCCTTTAAGAGCGGAAATACCATCTCCAAGAACTGCTGGCAAATTAGATGGCTGGTGGCTCTTCAGTGCTAGCAGCACAACCAGATACATTGTTATGCGAACATCTTGCTGCAGTACGTGAACACTAACTTCACAATATTATGACTACAGCAATTCTTCAATCTGCAAACGCTTTCTGATAATCTGAAGGAGAGACTTCCAAAATGCTCATTGGTAAAGATGTGTAGAACTAAGCCATGCATTTAAGAAAGATTGGTGGTTCTAGCTCAAGATGGACTAGCTCATTTTCTTAAGGCAGCAGTGGAAAGTCCTGCAATTGGTCTTAAAAGTATTCAGCTCAAGGAGCAGCACACTAAATATTTTTGGGGGAAGATACTGGAGTACTTCTGTTTCCAATTGTTATCCAGAAACCAGCTGAAAAATCAATATGAAGACAGGATTGCCTCAGACTTGGTCCTCTAAGTTCAAATACTTCGTTGATAATAAACATCTTACTTGACACATGAAGAATGGCCACTTGCCTGGAGGTACCGGAGAATATCTTGTGGATATGCATGTCTAATCTACTAAATTAGGAAACAATACTTTGAGACTGGGGATGAAATTTGGAAAATTTCTAAACAAAATGATTTAGATGCCAACAATAAGTTTATAGATATGCAGGTGGGTATTACTCATTGGATAAAATGTACAGGTAAGCATGTTTAAGGTTTCCTAAGCCTAATCATTTGGTTCAGAGAGTGAGACACAATGGACATCACAATATTTCTGTTTGCTACTTTTGGGTAATCAAACTTTTACAAAGAAATACTCGAGTATCAGTCCCATGTAATAAAGATTCAGGAGATTTACTGCTCCAAGGCAGACTATAATCTCTGCAGCATTGAGGAGCCAGTATTCCATATTTACATAGAGTGAGGAGGTCACCTATCTTTCACGATCTCTGGAGACACTGCTGCACCTTTGGTTGCACTTTCAGCCCCACACTGCTGAACTTTGGCCACCGTTGTGGAGTGGGAGTGATGGGCAGATCAGATAACCTCATTGTTAGCTTGTTCGCAGCTATGTCCAAGAAGGCTGTAAACAAGTACCCGCACTGGACAGTTGACCCAATTGTTTGTCTCTCTCTGGTGTGGTTATGTCTGAGCCTGGGAGTCCTTCGAGAGGAAGTATAAAATGTTGACTACTTTGCTTGAGGCATCTGCATCATCTGCATTATTACTTCCCAAAATACTATTTTAAATTTTTTTTTTACAGTTCCCTTTTAAGAGATTGTCAACTAGCTAACTTGATGATGCAAATTGTTTACTAAAGAGAATATAAAGACACCTGGGTATGGAGTGCATCAGCCTCAGGAGTGTTATTGTAATTTGATAAGTTTCCTTTGCAGTTTCTCTTTTGTTGCAATGCTGCCTGAAGAGCTGGCTCATTAGTTAATTAGATTATTTCTTTAATTGCTGTAATCTAACAAATAAAAAAAGGATATTGACACTGATTGTGGGAGCTAAACAATTGTAATGTTTTACTCTGTAAATAAATGTAAAACAGAGTCAAGATTGATATTAGCTCCTATTGGACTAGAACAAGTTCAACATTGTAGAATGTTTGCCCAATGCTGTGGGTCAGAATCCTACATTCTTTTGATGAAGCCCAAGTGGGACTGGGCTTCTTTTGGATGAATTCATGCCACAAAGCCATGCAAGTTATCTTGATAGATCTTATCACACATGATTAACACTCTATCCAGCCCTATGGTATTTGTCATGTCTGATTCCAGCCCCAACTTCCCAGGACAACTTGTCACTCCAATCCCCATCTTTAAAAAGGCCACTCTGCACCCAGACATACTGGCAACCTGGTATTGACCCTCATGAGCAACAATGTCACAGCAGCCACATAGGCATGCTACCAATGGCTGATACTCTTTTGCACGTACAATCCCTTTTCTCACCCTCATTGCTGTTTGACCACCAAGCCACACACTTCATCTGTCCTTAGCTATAGCCCATCTGATTAGCCTCTAAGTCAGCACTGCTCTGTCATCAATGCACTCTGTGACCCATAGCCTGGCATTGTCCAGTAAGAGAACATCTCACACAGTCAAGTAATCCATCAAATCCAAAACATGAGCTTTTCATTTTTCAAATAGCAAAGCAAACAAAAAATACTGATAGAAATTAAAACGAAAACAAAACTTGCAGGAGGAACTCAGCAGACCTGGCAGATCTTTGGAATTTTTTTCTCCCCAACAGAGGCTAAAGTTCAGTCTGACAGCACAAGCCAGATTTTGGAATCATGACCAATTAATATTTTACAGTTCACAGTTTTCTACTGCACCCAGCTTTCATCCATTGACCTTTCATCCAATCACCCACTCCATCACGTAGCCTATCACGCCCTCCGATGCTGTTTTGAACATTCAACACCAGTGTCCAAACACACCGGCGAAGAGGGACACCAGTTCAACTGGGACCATACATCCATCCTGGGACAGGCTAAACAAGGACACACATGGGAATTCCTAGAGGCCTGGCATTCAAACCGGAAATCCATTAACAAACATTGATTTGGACCCCATTTATCAACCTGTCAGAAGAAGAATCGGAAGTGATATCACCCACCACAACAGACCAAGACTCAAATAGCAGTGAGACAGAACACCAGTGCTCCATTGGAGGCTCACTGATGTTACCTAGCATGGTGATGAAACATCCGAGAAGAAATCTTCCAGCTCACCGAGGAAACTTACAACCTGATCCACAATCGGAGCTAAAATCTTAGCTAAAATCGCAAACATAGAGGTACTCAGTGACACTGATGGTAGGTTATATTATACACTTATAATATCTAATTTTATGAATAAATCTTAAATGAAGTCAAGATTGACATCTGGTCTTTTCCTTCAATAAACTGAAAGAAATTTAACAAGCTCTTCCAGTACCTTTATAGGATAACAATGACACCAAATGATAACACAGTTAGTGTTCACGATTCAAATTCATGCTTAGTACAAAGACAATCAATCCTTAAAAATTAGCACAATTAGTGTTCTCAGGTTGATTTAAAAAGAGATAATAAAATGAGCTTACCTTCTTCATGTTAGCCCCAAGCTGTGGATAGGGAGGCCTGTTGACACGGTTCCAATCCACTGGTACAGTGACATTCTCATATAACTGGAATATTACTAAGCCATCAATCAGGTCACTGGATTAAAGCAAAACAGCAAGTAAGCATTTATGTACAATTTACAGAAATGTCAAAGTATAATGATGAAATATAACCATGTGCACTGTCTCTGATCGGTCATGTCTTGTTGTATTTCTGATTTCTAACTTGCAATTTTGTTTCCCTTTTTATCAGATAAACCTGCTCCAGTGAAGAAGATGGCATGCCACACAAAATTTCTTGATTTGATCAAGGGATCTGGTGGACACTAACAAAGCAACAGCTTTGTTGCTCATTACCAGTTGTTGAGAAGTGGGTGGCAGATCTTTCCTTTCAACTCTTTCAACTGTTGCTCGTGTTTCCATTATTACAATTCATGGATTTCTGACCCAACCGTTGGTAAATGATGCATTCTCCCAGGTATTAGAATTCAGCTAACATACATGTATGTGATTTGTGCACAATAAATGTCTGATCTTTAGAATTTGGGAAAGGAAAACAAATCCAACAAAAACTCCAGCCTTGCTCAAGAACAATGTTGACTCTCCTCCATGACTCAACACCATATCACAGGGAGGTCATGGCCTACCATTATTATCGCTAGACTTTTCATCCAGAGACCAAGGTAATATTCAGGTGGCACAGTGGCTAACATTGCTACCTCACAGCACCAGAGACCTGGGTTCGATTCTGGCCTCAGACAACTGTCTGTGGAATTTGCACATTCTCCCTGTGAATGAGTGGATTTTTTCCCGGATGCTCTGGTTTCCTCCCACAATCCAAAGATGCGTAGATCAGGTAAATTGCCCATAGTATTCAGGGATGTGTAGGTTAGGGGCATTAGTCAGTGAAAGTGTAAAAGTAACAGGGTAAGGGAATGGGTCAGGGTGGATGGTCTTCAGAGGGTCGGTGTGGACTTGTTGGGACGAACAAGCCATTTCCACATTGTAGGGATTCTATGATTTCTATATTCTGGGGACCTGGGTTTAAATCTGGCCACAGCAGATGGTGGAATTTGAATTCAATAATTAAAAAAAAAGGAATTAAGAGTCTAATGATGACCATGAATCCATAGTCAATTGTTGAAAACTCCCATTTGGTTCACTAATGTCCTTTAGGGAAGGAAACTGCCTTCCTTATTTGGGCTGGCCTACATGGGACTCTGGACCCACAGCAATGTAGTTGACTCTTAGCTGCCCTCTGGGCAATTAGGGATGGGCAATGAATGCTGCCCTAGCCAGTGATGCCCACACCCCACCTAGTAACTGCACTCTGTGTCATAGAGATATAGAGCATAGAAACAGACCCTTTAGTCCAACTTGTCCATGCCAACTAAATATCCTAAATAAATCTAGTCCCATTTGCCAGCAGTTGGTCCATATCCCCCTAAAAACTCTTCCTATTCGTATGCCCATCCAGATGCCTTTTAAATGTTGAGAAACTCACCAGCACTTTAACAAATGAATGCTATGAAATACACCCAAAGGCATGACCGTCTGATGAAATTCCCAGTGCAATGGGATTGAGTGGCATGCTACAGGACTCTTTTCAGTTATCAACTGACTGGATACCTCTTTGTCAAAGGGCATTCAGATCACAGACTTGAGAGAATTGTTGAATGTTTATTGGGTTTCTAGATCTTTGTATCCTCATTAGCCATTGGAGAGGTCCCAGAGGTCTGGCGAGTAACTAATATTGTTCCTCTGTTCAAGGGAAATGAGGATAATCCAGGAAACTAGAGACCAGTGAGTGTCACATCCGTGGTTGGGAAATTATTGGAGAGAACCTTTAGCGATAGGACTGGTGTGCATTTAGAAAGCATGGCCTAATTAGGGATGGCTATGTGCAGGGCAGGTCATGTCTAACTAACTGGATTGAATTTATCAATAATGTGATTGATGAGGGTAGAGCTGTGGATGTTGTCTACATGGATTCTAGTGAGGTTTTCATCAAGCTCCCTCATGGTAGGCTCATCCAGAAGGAGAAGATGCATAGGATCCATGGTGACCTGGCCGCATGGATTCAGAATTGGCTTGCCCATTGAAGGCACAGGGTAGCAACGGAAGTGTTTTTCAGGCTGGAGATCTGTGAATAGTGGTGTTCCGCAGGGATCTGTACTGGGACCTCTGCTGTTTGTGGTATATATAAATGATTTGGATGAAAATGTAGGAAAGTGGGTAAGTCAGTTTGCAGATGAGACAAAGATCAGTGGAGTCGTGGATAGTGTAGAAGATTGTAGAAGGATACAGATCAGTTGCAGATATGGGCCGAGAAATGGCAGGTGGAGTTTAATTTGGTTTGTGTGAGGTGTTGCACTTTGTACTTTTCCTTAACATTGGATCTCCCACAGTTAGTGGCATGACTCTGAACAGCACTGATGTACAGAGGGATCTTGGGGTTCAAGTCCATAGTTCCCTGAAAGTGGCCACACAGTAGATAAGGTGGTAAAGGTGGTATATGGCATGCTTGCCTTTATTTGTTGGAGTATTGAACACAATAGTCAGGATGTCATGTTGCAGCTTTAATCACACATTGGTTAGGCCACACTTGATAGAGTGTCGCGTTCAATTCTGTTCACCACATTACAGGAAGGATGTGAAGGCTTTAGAGAGGGCACAGAAGAGGTTTATCAGAATGCTGCCTGGATTAGAGGGTATGAGCTACAAGGAGAAGCTGGAAAAACTCCAGATTGTTTTCTCTGGAGCAATGGGGCTGAGGGGAGACTCTATAGAAGTCTATAAGACTATAAAATGCATGGAAAGGGTTGACAGTCAGAGTGTTTTTCCCAGTGTTGAAATGTCAAAAACAAGGCAGGACATGCATTTAAGGTGATGGGCGAAATTTCAAAAGGAAAAGCGAAGGGCAAGTTGTTTTACAGAGAGCAGTAGGAGTAGGGAATGTGTTGTGAGGAGTGGTGGTGGAGGCAGATACAGTAGGGGTGTTGAGACATTTAGATAAGCATTTAGATATTTAAGGAATGGAGGAATATGGACCAAGGGCAGGCAGAAAGGATTAGTTTAATTTGGTGTCATTTTTGGCACAGTATTGTGGACCAAAGGGCCTACTCCTGTGCTGTACTGTTCTATGTTCAAGTTGTAACAAACCTTCGAGGTTACCAATTGTCTGCTTTTGCTCCCACAGTTCATCATGAACATCCACAGAATACAATGAGTTCTACATGGGTGAGAGATTAATTCTGCCAGTTTACAACGATCAAAATATAAACCAGAAGTGGTTTAAATAGTGCATTATGCAGTATAGGCAGTTCTGAAGAACCATACTGGAGTGAAAATGTTACCCAAGTTTGTCTCTCGACAGATGCTGCCAGACCTGCTGAGTTTCTCCAGCATTCTCAGTACTTGTTTCAGATTTCCAGCACCTATAGTGTTTAGCAGACTTATACACTGATGTATTCCAAAATTCTATTAGCATTGTCATGTTGTCTAGACATAAGTCTGATAGGAGATTAATTTTCTAAATCCCTTTCCAAGCATGTTTATAATCATGTGCTTTTCCATTCAATGTGGAACTGTGTAAATCAGTAAGGTAACATAGGGTGATGGGGAAAAGGCAGGAGAGCAGAGTTGAGGGATTTTAGCTTGGCCATGAGGAGCAAACTCAATGGCCTATTTCTGCTCCTACATCTTATGGTTTTAACTGTCAGAGTTAATTTAACTTATCTGAAAGTTGCATGACTAATGCAAGTCAGTCTGCAGATCATAAACAACATCCTTCGTTACCTCTCCCACACTACAGAAAACATTTCATAAAATTCTGCTTAAGTGCTTGAAAATTGCAAAATTGTGAACTGAATTGGATGAAGTAGAATAAAATAAAATAAAAGAACTGCAATTCCTGGAAATCTGAAACAACATGTGCTGGAGAAACTCCGTGGTTCTGGCAGTATCTGGAGAGAGAAAAAGCAGAGTTAAAAGTTTAGAGTCCAGTGACCATTCATGCAAATGCTTTTTCCAGCACTGTTTCTGCATGATTGTGACTTTACTGCCGATCTTTTTTTTTTACAAGAATATGTTCAAGGTATTGCAAATAAGAAGAGATGTGGTAAAGTTAATTTAGATAATGGACTCTTAGATGACTGAAGTATGTGTTTTGTAAAAGGGGTGAAGAAACTTCAGGCATGCCTCCTGTATATATGGACACCATTAAAATAAGGGAGCAACTTTGGGTTGGACAGTGACGAAGATCATAAGGATACAATAATCATACAAAAAGTAAATAAAATTCTGCTCTTAAAATTTGAGGAGGGTAGCTGTGTTGTGGTGGTGTCATTCAACGATCATTCCTGAACCACAAGCGATTGAATAACACTGCTGCCTCACAGTGCCAAAAACCTGGGTTCAGTTCCAGCCTTGGATGGCTGTGGAGTTTGCATGTTCTCCCTCTGTCTGTGTAGGTTTCCTTTGGGTGCTCCAGTTTCCTCCCACAGTTCTTTTTTTTTGTGCAGGATAAGTGGATTTGCCATGCTAAATTGCCCTGCAATATCCAAGAATGTGCAGGATACATGTATTAGCCATAGGAAATGCAGGATTACCTGGAGAGGGTGCAGAGTTGGGGCATGGTGGGATGCTCTTCAGAGGATTGGTGCAGACTTGATGGGCTGAATGACTGTTTCTATATTGTATGGATTCTGTGATTCTATTGTTTTGGGTCATGGATTAAAATCCCACCTTGACAGATGATGAAATATGAATTCAATAAAAATTTGTAATAAAGAGCTCACCCAATGGTGATCATATTACCACTGTAGTCAAAACCCATCTGTCTCATTAGGAAAGGAATACTGCCATTCCTTCCTGGTTTAGTCAACATGGTCCCACAGCAATGTGGTTCTCTGGGCAATTAGGGATGAGTAGTGAATGATGGCCTAGTCAGTGATACTGACAACCACTGATAAACAAAAAAAATACTGAAAGTTAAACTTGAAGTGTTTTGTACTTTGTTCATATAAGCTTTGACACATCTACAATTAGAATATTGCATCTAAACTGCTCCCAGATCTGGTGAGGAAGATTGAGGAGTCAGAGTCATAGAGATGTACAGCACGGACACAGATCCTTCGGTCTAACATGTCCATGCCAACTCAATCTAGTCCCACCTGCCAGCACCTGGCCCATATCCCTCCAAACCCCTCTTATTCAAATACCCATCCAGATGCCTTTTAAAATGTTGCAATTGTACCAGTCTCCACCACTTCCTCTGGCAGCTCATTCCATACATGTACCACCCTCTGTGTGAAAAAGTTGCCCCAATGGTCTCTTTTATATCTTTCTCCTCTCACCCTAAACCTCTGCCCTCTCGTTCTGGACTCCCCCACCCCAGGGAGGGTGTCTATTTATCTTTGCCTATTTATCCTATCCAAGCCCCTCATGATTTTGTAAACCTCTATAAAAGGTCATTCCTCAACCGCCAATGCTCCAGGGAAAACAGCCCCAGCCTATTCAATCTCTCCCTATATATCAAATCCTCCAACCCTGGCAACATCCTTGTAAATCTTTTCTGAACTCTCAAGTTTTGCAACACCTTTCTGATAGGAAGGAGACCAGGATCGCACACAATATTCCAATAGTGGCCTAACCAATATCCTGTACAGCTGCAAGATTACCTCCCAACTCTTGTACTCTATACTCTGACCAATAAAAGAAAGCATAGCATAGGCCTTCTTCATTATCCTATCTACCTATGACTCCACTTTCAAGGAGCTATGAACTCCAAGGTCTCTTTGTTCAGCAACACTCCCCAGGACCTTACCATTAAGTGTATAAGTCCTGCTAAGATTTGCTTTCCCAAAATGCAGCACCTTGCATTTATCTGAATTAAACTCCATCTACCACCTCTCAGCCCATTGGCCCATCTGGTCAAGATCCCGTTGTAATCTGAGATAACCTTCTTCACTGTCCACTACACCTCCAAGTTTGGTGTCATTTGCAAGCTTACTAAATACCTGTTATCCTCACATCCAAATCATTTATATAAATGACAAAAAGTAGAGGACACAGCACCAATCCTTGTGGCACTCCACTGGTCACAGGCCTCCAGTCTGAAAAACAACCCTCCACCACCACCCTCTGTCTTCTACCTTTGAGCCAGTTCTGTATCCAAATGGCTAGTTCTCCCTGTATTCCATGACACCTAACCTTGCTAACCAGTCTCCCATGGGGTACCTTGTCGAAAGCCTTACTGAAATCCGTATAGATCACATTTACCGCTCTGCCCTCAGTCCTCTCTGTTACTACTTCAAAAAAACTCAAATCAAGTTTGTGAGACATGATTTCTCACGCACAAAGCCATGTTGACTATCCCGAATCAGTCCTTGCCTTTCCAAATACATGTACATCCTGTCCCTCAGGATTCCCTCCAACAACTTGCCCACCACTGAGGTCAGGCTCACCGGTCTATAGTTCCCTGGCTTGTCCTTACCACTTTCCGAAACAGTGGCACTACATTAGCCAACCTCCAGTCTTCCGGCACTTCACGTGTGACTATCGATAATACAAATATCTCAGTAAGAAGCCCAACGTACAGTCATGTCTCTTGCAGTCACAGTCATATGACATAAATGACCCACAGTTTTCTGAAGTTGCTTACGTAATGAGGCCAAACTTTTCACCATTTCTTTTGACACCAGTTACAAAGTCTTTTCACATGTATCTGCCTCTCAGTTATTTGCAGGACAGACAGCTGGAGAAAGTAAGTGTAGAAGTTTGCAACAGTTCGAGGATAGAGTGTTTACTGAATAATCTAACGATTTTTTTAACCTTTGTATTGTCTACAAATGTGAGCATGCTTACAGTTTGTTTTTACATCCAGATCTTTCTTGATAGATTAGAATCAGCAAAGGTCAAAGTGTAACATATACATGGACTTTAGTAAGGTGTTTGAGTAGGTTCCCCATGGTAAACTAACAGAGAAAGTGAAGTCACATGGTGTGCATGGTGTTCTAGCTAGGTGGATAAAGAATTGGTTGAGCAACAGGAGACAGAGAGTAGTAGTTGAAGGGAGTTTCTTGAAATGGAGAAAGGTGACCAGTGGTGTTCCACAGGGATCAGTGCTGGGGCCACTATTGTTTGTGATATACATAAATGATCTAGAAGAGGGCACTGTTGATATGATCAACAAGTTTGCAGATGACACGAAGATTGGTGGAGTAGCAGAAAACAAAGGGGACTGTCAAAGAATACAGGAGAATATAGATCGACTGGAGAGTTGGGCAGAGAAGTGGCAGATGGAGTTCAATCCAGACAAATGTGAGGTGATGCATTTTGGGAAGACTAATTCTAGAACGAATTATACAGTAAGTGGAAAAGCCTCGGAAAAAGTTGATGAGCAGAGAGATCTCGGAGTTTAGGTCCATTGTATCCTGAAGGTTGCTGCACAGGTGGATAGAATGGTCAGCTGGAAAAGCGCAGCAGATCAGGCAGCATCCAAGGAGCAGGAGAATCGACGTTTTGGGCATGAGCCCTTCTTCAGGAATGAGGAAAGTGTGCCAAGCAGGCTAAGATAAAAGGTAGGGAGGAGGGACATTTGGGGGAGGGGCATTGGAAATGCGATAGGTGGAAGGAGGTTAAGGTGAGGGTGATAGGCCAGAGTGGGGGTGGGGGCAAAGGTGGAGAGGTCAGGAAGAAGATTGCAGGTTAGGAAGGTGGTGCTGAGTTCGAGGGTTGGGACTGAGACAAGGTGGGGGGAGGGGAAATGAGGAAACTGGAGACATATGAGTTCATCCCTTGTGGTTGGAGGGTTCCTAGGCGGAAGATGAGGCGCTCTTCCTCCAGCCATCGTGTTGCTATGGTCTGGCGATGGAGGAGTCCAAGGACCTGCATGTCCTTGATGGAGTGGGAGGGGGAGTTGAAGTGTTGAGCCACGGGGTGGTTGGGTTGGTTGGTCCAGGTGTCCCAGGTTCCGCAAGTAGGCGGCCTGTCTCCCCAATGAAGAGGAGGCCACATTGGGTGCAGCAGATGCAGTAAATGATGTGTGTGGAGGTGTAGGTGAATTTGTGGGCAGATATGGAAGGATCCTTTGGGGCCTTGGAGGGAAGTAAGGGGGGGAAGGTGTGGGCGCAAGTTTTGCATTTCTTGCGGTTGCAGGGGAAGGTGCCGGGAGTGGAGGTTGGGTTGGTGGGGGGGGGGGGGGGGGGGGGGTGTGGACCTGACAAGGGAGTCACGGAGGGAGTGGTCTTTTCGGACCACTGATAGGGGAGGGGAGGGAAATATATCCCTGGTGGTGGGGTCCATTTGGAGGTGGCAGAAATGACGACAGATGATACAATGTATATGGAGGTTGGTATGGTGGTTGGTGAGGACCAGTGGGGATCTGTCCTGATGGCGATTGGAGGGGCGGGGTTCAAGGGCGGAGGAGCAGGAAGTGGAGGAGATGCGGTGGAGAGCATCGTCGACCACATCTGGGGGGAAACTGTGGTCGTTGAAGAAAGAGGCCACCTGGGTTGTTCGGTATTGGTTCTTGATATCCTTCCATATCCGCCACAAATTCACCTGCACCTCCACACACATCATTTACTGCATCCACTGCACCTGATGTGGCCTCCTCTATATTGGGGAGACAGGCCGCCTACTTGCAGAACGTTTCACAGAACACCTCTGGGACACCCGGACCAACCAACCCAACCACCCCATGGCTCAACACTCAACTCCCCATCCCACTCCACCAAGGACAAGCAGGTCCTTGGACTCCTCCATCGCCAGACCATAGCAACATGACGGCTGGAGGAAGAGTGCCTCATCTTCCGCCTAGGAACCCTCCAACCACAAGGGATGAACTCAGATTTCTCCAGTTTCCTCATTTCCCCCACCTTGTCTCAGTCCAACCCTCGAACTCAGCACCACCTTCCTAACCTGCAATCTTCTTCCTGACCTCTCAGCCCCCACCCCCACTCTGGCCTATCACCCTCACCTTAACCTCCTTCCACCTATCGCATTTCCAACGCCCCTCTCCCAAGTCCCTCCACCCTACCTTTTATCTTAGCCTGCTTGGCACACTTTCCTCATTCCTGAAGAAGGGCTCATGCCCGAAACGTCAATTCTCCTGCTCCTTGGATGCTGCCTGACCTGCTGCACTTTTCCAGCAACACATTTTCAGCTCTGATCTCCAGCATCTGCAGTCCTCACTTTCTCCTGGATAGAATGGTCAAGGCGGCATATGGTATGCTCGCCTTTATCGTATGGGATATTGAGTAGAAGAGCTAGCAGGTCATGTTAAATTGTACAAGACATTGGTTCGGCTGCATTTGGAATACTGTGTGCAGTTCTGGTCGCCACATTACCAAAAGGTGTGGACGCTTTGGAGAGGGTGCAGAGAAGGTTTAGGAGGATGTTGCCTGGTATGGAAGGTGCTAGCTATGAAGAGAGGTTGAGTAGGTTCGGATTATTTTTATTAGAAAAAAGGAGATTGAGGGCGACCTGATTGAGGTTTACAAAATCATGAAGGATATAGACAGGGTAGACAGAGATAAGCTTTTTCCCAGGGTGAATGATTCAATACCGAGAGCTCACACATCCAAGGTGAGAGGTGAAAAGTTTAAGTAGGATACACGTGGCAAGTACTTTACACAGAGGGTGGTAGGTGCATGGAAGGTGTTGCCAGCAGAGATACTAGAGGCAGGCACACAGTAGATTCATTTAAGATGCATCTGGACTGATGCATGAGTAGGTGGGGAGCAGAGGGATATAGATGCTTAGGAATTGGACGACAGGTTTAGACAGTGGATTTGGATCAGCACAGGCTTGGAGGGCCGAAGGGCCTGTTCCTGGGCTGGAAGTTTTCTTTGTTCTTTGTCAACTTGTATTTAATATAACACATCTATACCCCCTGACTGACACACCTTTGTAAACCATCTTTTAGCCAACTCCTTTGCTCTACTTTGGATCTACTTTACTTCTAGTTTTGTGCAAAACCATTCATATCGAATCAATCAAGAAATTTGTGAAAGCTCAAAAAAAAGTGTCAGGGACTTCATAGTTGTTTTATTTGGCTTATCCTTTATCAAATCAAGGAGCGTTATCAGAGAGGAGAACATTTATCAAACAATGAGCCAAGACTGGATGTACACAACAGTAGGTTCCTCAGTACGGAAAACTTCATAGGAGCAACAGTTTTAAAATTCTTAACAGAAGAAACATCAATCTGAAAATAAACATGCTTTACCTGTAAAGGTGATTGACAAAGGGACTCACCCCCTGTGAATTTATCCAGTTCCTGAAGGTTCTTTCTTCCCTGGATTCACCTAAAACAGTACAGGTGGATTAATGGAAAAAATACAACTGAAACATGTGGGAAAAACATCAAGGAACTTCAAAGGCTAGTATAATTTTATTGGTCTTTGTCACTTTGATGCACCTGTTCTGTCTACAAGTCACATCCTACTGGCTCCTTTATCAATGTTATAAGTTAAATACAAAAGAAACATAATTCTTCTCCCCCTCCCATAATTTACTTTCAAGATTAGCTTTGCCATTATGTTAATCACTTATTTCCATTAAAATTTCAAGCAAGGGCAGACGTGTGGTTCGATGTTAAAATCCCAAAGCTCCTGAGAGAGACCATGCTGCTACAAACAGCTTCTCATTATTTGACCTCTTATTGAAATGTATTGATGATGTGGAAGTGCCAGTGTTGGACTGGGGTGGATAAAGTTAAAAAAAAATCACACAACACCAGGTTAGAGTCCAACAGGTTTATTTTGAACTACTAGCTTTCGGAATGCTGCTCCTTTATCAGGAAGCTGTGGAGCAGGATCCTATCCCACTAGTTACCTAAAGAAGCAGGTTGAACTATAACCTTGTGTTGTGTGAAATATATTGAACAGCCAGGATTTATACAGTAGAATCAGAGGGTCTCACAACAGAGTTTGGACAATACAAACAAACAATCATTTGGTTGAGTAGAACTTGTGAATTGCAAGTTATTCATCAGGACAATACCAATATAAAGGGGACCAACGTTTTATACTCTATAAGTGTACAAAATATTTTTTTCCTTTAAGTTAGTATCTCTTGTGCATATCCTAATGAGTGCTAAGATACAAAACTTCAATAAAATGTGTATTTTTTCACTAGAACTCAAAATAAAGAGACCAGTTGTTAAGTGATGCAAAAGGATCTTCCTGAGGCCACTTAAGGCTCTCACATAATTAATTCAACCTCAGCAAGGGAGGCAATGGCCTGGTGGTGTCAATTAGATTAGATTCCCTACAGTGCAGAAACAGGCCCTTTGGCCCAACCAGTCCACACTGACCCTCCGAAAAGAGTAACCAACCCAGGTCCATTTCCCTCTGACTAATGTAACACTACGGGCAATTTAGCATGGCCAATCACCTGGCCTGCACATCTTTGGACTGTGGGAGGAAACTGCAGCATCCAGAAGAAACCCACGCAGACACAGGGAGAATGTACAAACTTCACACAGACAGTCACCTGAGGCTGGAAGCGAACCTGGGACCCTGGTGCTGTGAGGCAGCAGTGCTAACCGTGCCATCACTAAACTGGCAATCCAGAGACCCATCTAACATTCTGGGGACCCAGATTCAAATCCCGACATGGCAGATGGTGTAATCTGAATTCAATAAACTCTGGAAGAAAGATTCTAATAATGACCGTGAATCCATTGTCAACTGCTGGAAAAACCCAGCTGGCCAACATGCGACTCCAGATCCACAGCAATGTGGTTGACTCTTAACTGCCCTCTGGGCAATTAGGGATGGGCAATAAATGCAGGCCCAGCCAGCAATGCCCTCATCTCATGAATCAATTAAAAAAAAGCTATTGGAGGTTCTTTAACAACGTGATATGTGTTAATTCTCTTGCAAATGCACCTCTCAGTTGCCAGAAATTAACTATTAAGAGTGTGGAATCGTATCTCTTAAAATGATATAATAGTTACTTTGTGTATTTCAACAGTGACTCCACAACTGTAAAGCATTTTCAGATTACCTGATGTTATGTCATGAGGTTATATCTTCTAGATGAGAGATTAAAAAAATAGGCTTGCAACTAGTGGAAGATATCAGTAGGTCCTGCTGCAAAACAGATCATTCCACGTGTGCGATAACAACGCTTTAAAGTTGTGTGAGAGAGAGAGCGAGCGAGAGCACCAGAAAGATATCTGGAGAGGTGCAGGTTGTAGAGACTTTGGTTTAAAACCCACCAAGGCAGCTCGTGGAATTTGAAAACTGAAAACATTATGGAATTCGTTCTCATAATGAAACTAGCATCAGTTATCATAAAAACACATTTAGTTCTCGAATATCCTTTAGGGAAGAAAATTGCAATCCTAACCCAGTCCGGCTAACATGCGACTCCAAATCCACAGCAATGTGGTTAACTCTTAACTGCCAAGTCCAAGGGCGATCAGGGATGGACAACAAATTCATGCTAATGATGCTCACATCCAACACAAAAAAAGGACTTTGTTGGACTTTTTTTCCCCAACTTCCCACTCTTAATTCAATCTATCCCTCTCATTTCTGATTCATAACAGGGGATTGACATTACAACGCTAGGTACTGAGTCAATATTCTGGATTAGTGGTGCTGGAAGAGCACAGCAGTTCAGGCAGCATCCAAGGAGCTTCCTGATGAAGGGCTTTTGCACGAAACGTCGATTTCGAAGCTCCTTGGATGCTGCCTGAACTGCTGTGTTCTTCCAGCACCACTAATCCAGAATCTGGTTTCCAGCGTCTGCAGTCATTGTTTTTACTGAGTCAATATTACCTGCCAGGTTTGTCACATGAAAAACCATGGCTGGATTTCACAAAGGGGACAATTTACACACTCTAAACAGAGTTTCAGCTGCCATTTTTTCTGTTTGTTCTTTCACAGGCTGTGGGTGTTGCTGGCAAGGCCAGCATTTGTTCCCCATTTCTAATTACTCTTGGTTTCCTCAGTCCATTTCAGGGAGCAGTTAAGAATCAACCACATGGCTTTGGGTCTGACGTCACATGTCGGCCAGACCAGCTAATGAGTTTGGATGTAGGTTTGCTCAGCGTTCTTTCCAACAATCTAACCTAAATGAGTCACAGAGATCTACAGCACAGAAACAGGCCCTTTGACACATCAGGTCCGTGCTGGTCACAATCAACCACCTAATATTCTAATCCCATTTCCCAGTACTTGGCTCATTGCTTTGTATATTTTGGCATCCGAAGTACACATCTAAATATTTCTTCAATGTTACTAGGATTTCTGCCTCTACCACTTTACAGGCAACAATTTCCAGATTTGCACCACCCTCTGAGTGAAAACAAAATTCCTTACATCCCCTCTAAACCTCTGCCCCTTCCCTTAAATCTGTGCTCCCTTGTCATTAATATCACCACCAAGGAAATAATTTCTTTCTCGTCTATCTGATCTACAATCTGCAATTTTATACATCTCAAGCTTCTCTGCTCTTAGGAAAACATCCCCAGTCTGTTCAATCTCTCTTTAGAATAAACTCTCCAGTCCAGAACACATTCTGGTAAATCTCTTCTGCATGCTCTTCGATATAATCACACTTTCTCCCATAACAAGGATTCCAGAATGACAAAATACTCTGGCTATGGCCCAACCAACGTTTCATACAGTTCCAGCATAACCTCCCCGTTCTTCAGTTCTGCCCAGCTTATGAAAGCGAGTATCCTATATGCCTCTTAACTACTTTATCTACCTGCTCTACTACCTTGAGGGAACGATGGACACATACACAAAAGAAACTCTGATCCTCAGTACTTCTCAGGATCCTATTGTTTTTCATGTATTACTGTGCCTTGTTTGTTCTGCCCATGTGTATCACCTCATACCAGTCTAGACTGATTCCATTTACTGATCAGTCCATCTATATTCCCCTGCAGTTTAAGGCTATCCTGCCTACTGTTTACCGCCCCATCACAATCTGCAAACTTACTGATCAACCCCATATGTTCAAGTCTAAATAGTTTATACACATCACAAACAGCAAGGGTCCCAACCCTGATCCTTGTAGGATAAGCTTCCAGTCACAAAAACACCCCTTTGCTCCCTGCCAGTCAGCCAATTGTGGATCCAGTTTGTCAAATTTCCCTGGATCCCATCGGCCGTTCCCCAGTCTCCCATGGATGATCTTACCAAAAGCCTTGCTGAATCCCAAATAGACTGCATCAAATACATTACCCTCATCTACATACCTGGTTACTTAATTGAAAGATTCAGTTAAGTTGGTCAAACATTACTTACCCTTAACAAACCATGCTGACTGTTCTTGATTAATCCCCATCTCTCCAAATGTAGATTAATGCAGTGCCTCAGACCTACTTCCAATAGTTACCCCACCACGGAGGTTACAAGGATTGGCCAGCTGCTTCCTGGTTTCTCTCTTGCTCCCTTCTTGAATAATGGTACTACATTCGCTGTCCTTTAGTCCTCTGGCACCTCTGGCCAGGAAGGAATTTAAAATGATTTCCAATTATTGCCAGTGAACAATTAAAAAAAAGGTCAGGCAGCATCCTTGGAAAGATTCTCTCCCTGAAACATGAACTTTCCACAGATGCTGCTTGACCTGCTGAAAACTTTCAGCATTTCCTGGTGAACGAAAACCTGCAGTTACATGCAACAAATGATTTTGCAACAGTACAAGAGGGTGGTGGAAACAGAGTTTGTAGGATATTACTTTTTAGTTTTATTTTCAAATTCATCTAAGTGTAATTCTTCAATAAAAACGTTCTCCACATTGAAGAAATATAGAATGTAAGAACTAGGCTCAGGAGTAGGCCATTTGGCCCATCAAACCTGCTCTGCCATACAATAAGATCATGGCTGATCTCTTTGTGGACTCAGCTCCACCCTCTCATCATATCCTTTAATTCCTTTATTGTTCAAAAAATATTATCTTAGCTTTAAAACATTTACTGAAGTAGCATCAACTTCTTCACCTTTGGGTGAAGTTTCTTCTTAATTCCTAAATCTGCTTCCTCTAATTTTGAGGCTATGCCCTCTTGTCTTAGTTTTACCTACCAGTGGAAACATCCTCTCTACTTCTATCTTATCTATTCATTTCATAATTTTTATATATTTCCACAAGGTTCTCGCCTCATTCTTCTGAATTCCAATGAATATAATCCCAGCCTACTCAGTATCTCCTCATAAGCCAACTTTGGAATCAACCTAGTGAAAATTCTCTGCACCCCTTCTAAGTGCCAGTACTTCCTTTCTTAAGTAAGGAGACCAAAACTGTATGCAGTACTCCAGCACCCTGTACAACTGCAACATAACATCCCTGCTTTTAAACTCAATCCCTTTAGCGATGAAGGACAAAATTCCATTTGCCTTCCTAACTACCTGTTGTACCTGCAGACCAACCCTCTGTGATTCATGCACAAGGACACCCAGGTCCCTCTGCATAGCAGCATGCTGCAAATTTTCCATTCAAATCATAATCCTTTTTACTGTTACTCTTATAAAAAGATATGACTTCATTTATTAACACTGTATTCCATCTGCCAGACCTTTGCCCACTCATTTGAAGATCTATGTTCCTCTGCAAAGTTTCACAGTCCTCTGCATACTTTGCTGTGCCACTCATCTTAGTGTCATCTGCAAACTTTGACATACTATACGTGATCCCCAATTCCAAATCATCACTGACCCCAGAGGTACACCACTAGTTACTGATCGCCAACCAGAGTAGCGCATATTTATCCCTACTCTTTGCTTCCTGTTAGTCAACCAATCCTCTATCCATGCTAATACTTTACCCATAACGCCATGCATCCTTATGTTATGCAGCAGCCTCTTGTGCAGCACCTTGTCAAAGTCCTTTTGGAAATCTGGGTACACCACATCAACTGGGTTCCCGTTGTCCACCTTGCTTGTAATTCCAAAAGATTTGTTAAGCACAACTGCTGTTCATGAAACCATGCTTCATCTGCCCAACAGGACAATTTCTATCTAGATGCCTATTGCTATTTCTTCCTTGATAACAGACTCAAACATTTTCCCCACTACAGAGGTTAAGCTAACCAGTCTATAATTCCCCATCTTTTGTCTACATTCCTTTTGAACAGTGGCATCACATTTGCTGTTTTCCAATCTGCTGGAACTGCCCCAGAGTCCAGTGAAATTTTGAAAAATTACCACAAGTACATTTGCTATTTCTCCCGCCATCTCCTTTAGTACATTGGGATGCATTCCATCTGGGCCAGGAGACCGGTCTATCCTTAGCTCCATTAGCTTACCCACCACTAACACTTCCGTAATAATTGTTGTTTCCAGACCCACACCTACCTTCATCTTTGTCAATTACTGGCATGTTATTAATGTCCTCCACCGATACAAATTACATGTTCAATGCCTCAGCCATTTCATCATATCCCATAACTAAATGTCCCTTCTCATCCTCTAAAGGACCAATGTTTACTTTAGCCGGTCTTATTTATTTTATATAATTATGGAAACTTTTGGTATCTATCTTTATATTCTGTGCTAGTTTTTTCTCATGTTCTGTCTTAGTTTTCCGTATAGATCCTTTTGTGGCTTTCTGTTGACCTTTAAAGTTTTCCCAATCTTCTAGTTTCTTGCTGTTCTTGGCCACTTTATGCCTCCTCTTTCAATTTGTGATAGCCTCCCTTATTTCCTTTGACACCCATGACAGATTTCCCTTTTTCTTACAGTCCTTCCTTTTCACTGGAATATACTTTTGCTGAGCACTTTGAAAAATTGCTTTGAAAATCCTCCACTGCTCGTCAATTATCCACCATAAAATCTTTGTTTACAGTCAACTTGAGCCAAGTCCCCCCTCATTCTATTGTAGTCTCCCTTTTTTAAGCACAGAGCCCTGGTATTGGATTTTACCTTCACACTCTCCAGCTGTATTCTAAACTCAACCATACTGCGATCACTCCTTCCAAAAGGATCCCTAACTATGAGGTCATTAATTATTCCTGTCTCATTACACAGGACCAGATCTAGGATAGCTTGCTCCCTCATTGGTTGTATTACATACTGTTCAAGAAAACAATCGCGGATACACTCAACAAACTACTCCTCAAGGCTAGCTTGACCAAGCTAGTTTGACCAATCAACATGTGGGATTAAAATACACCATTTTTACAGGCATATAGGCCTGTATGCCTGTAAAAAAAGCATTTGTATAAACAGGCAGATAACTTTTAGTTTGTCAATTAGCTAAGAAAACATACGCTTAAAAAAATTTTAAAAAATTTATGCAGGTACACATATACACTTCAACACTTTCACTGTCCTACATCTATACATTCCCCCAGGTACACAGGGTGAAGATGGAGTTTCCTCAAACCATGGCCACAAAAGTCTTCATATTTTTCCCAATAATTACAGATAAAATATTTGCAAGTGTATCAAGCCAAATGCACACTTATTTATTTTGCAAAGTGGGAACTATTCTGCAAATAATATATTTCCAATTATAAAATTCAAATGATTTTTCAGACACATTAATTGCAAATTGGCAATATATTACATTAGCGTGTTTTTAAAAACATATGCAACACAAAGTATCATTTCAAGGCACATAAAGACTGCATGCTGAAAGTCGTTATGAAAATCCAGAGGAACAAGCAGGTTTTAATGATGCATTATTTGAATGAATAAATTATTTAAAAAATCACTAAAATTATAGTTTTATTTTAAACCCGATGCAGACTCAATCCAAGACAAAGAAGCACTTTGTACAGTTTATATTTAAATTATAATCACAATTGGTCTTCTAATCATACTTCTTCAAAAAGGAAGAATAAACATAATAATCCTTTTTAAATTAGCAGAGTTGGGGATGGTCCTGGGAGCTGAGCCACTTAAAATATTGAGATAATTAGGAGAGGGAAAAACTGTGTGAAGGACACGTTTGTACGAACAACCCTCCAGTAACAGCCAGTATTGTTGATCAGTTTTATAATTAAGAAACAGATAAAAATCTGATACCCACTGTTTAAATTTACTTGGGCAGAAAGTGAAATAATTTTCCATAATGCATCCTTAATTTTAAACACGTGTAGTGGGTGCTTTTGTTGTTAGCAAATCAACAGAAAACACTCAAATTGTTGTACAACTTCAAAGCAAAAAGTTAACATCAGCCGGATGCTTTTCCATCGATATCAACTTGTCATCAGTCCAGATAGTTGAGATTTCACAATGCTGAGAAACATTGGACTATATATTATATCACTATTATTCGATCTTTGGGTTTTGCTAACTTTCAGAAGTATGTACAACACTAGAACCACACAATGGAACGTTTGCTTTGAAACGGTTTTTCAGTCAATACTTCCCTACATTCACATGTTAACGAAGAACAACTTAAAAATTAATAAAAAAGCATTGTCATGCTCTGCTACTGAGTGCAACAACTCCGGCAGTTTCTATGAAGGCAGCAAGGAGCCCCCCAGAAAATGCCCTGCTGAAAAAGCAAATCAACAGTTAACAAAAAGAGAGAAGACAGAGCACAGGGAAGTTGGGGATGTGGATGCTGTGGGGGATGAGTGTTCAAGGCTGATAGAAGAGGGTAGTGACAGCACAATCAGCAGCTTGAATTACAGTACCTACAATGGGAGGGGTCAATTCTGCATTCACCAAAGCACATAGGAATATAAGAAAAGCAAAAATAAAACAGACTTTGAAGCAACCTGACAACTAGCATACTCTTCTAAACATTCATATAGTTTCTCAAAAACACACCACCATAATATATTCAATTAGTTATCACAGCAACAGCTGAAAAGATTTATAAGGATGTTGCCTGGGTTGGAGGGTATGAACTGTAGGGAGTAGCTGTGTAGGCTGAGGGGGGCTATTTTCCCTGGAGCATCAGAGGCTGAGGGGAGACCTTATGGAGGTTTATAAAATCATGAGGGGCATGGATATGGTAAATAGACAAGGTAATTTTCCCCAGAGTGGGGAAAGATTTAAAAAAAACACCTAAGGGGCAACGTTTCACACAGAGGGTGGTAGGTGTATGGAATGAACTGCCAGAAGTAGTGGTGGAGGCTGGTACAATTACAACATTTAAAAGGCATCTCGGTGGATATATGAATAGGAAGGGTTTGGAGGGATATGGGCTGGGTGCTGGCAAATGGGACTAGATCCGTTTAGGCTGTCTGGTCAGTATGGATGGGTTGGATTGAAGAGTGTTTCCACGCTGTATGACTTTATGACTGAAGCTTGTGCACTCTTGCATAGAGGAAAGAAAAGGCAATTCCTGCTTTTGTATGTTGAAAAATTTCTAACTGTTTCACATACACAGCTATTTCTCAGGAACAATAACTGTGATATCAAACACGAACGTCATTTTGCACCAGCAATTTTCCACAAACAGCAACAAGACGAGTGACCATCTCCTTTTTGGGGAAACAAAAACAGAAATTGCTGCAGAAGCTCAGCAAGTCTGGCAGCATCTGTGGAAAGAAAGCATACTTAACATTTCAAACTAGTCCTGAAGAAGTGTCAAAGGTCTTGAAATATTAACTCAGTATCTGATGCTGCCAGACCAACTGCATTTCTCCAGCAATTTCTGTTTTTGTTTTAGATCTTCAGCATCTGCAGTTCTTTATTTTTCAGTTTTGACTTGTGCAGGAAAGCAAATCTTAGGACTTATACACTTAATGGTAAGGTCCTAGGGAGTGTTGCTGAACAAAGAGACCTTGGAGTGTAGGTTTATAGCTCCTTGAAAGTGGAGTCGCAGGTAGATAGGATAGCGAAGGCAGCATTTGGTATGCTTTCCTTTATTGGTCAGAGTGTTGAGTACAGGAGTTGGGAGGTCATGTTGCAGCTGTACAGGACATTGGTTAGGCCATTGTTGGAATATTGCATGCAATTCTGGTTTCCATCGGAAACATGTTGTGAAACTTGAAAGGGTTCGGAAAAGATTTACAAGGATGTTGCCAGGTTGGAGGGTTTGAGCTACAGGGACAGGTTGAATAGGCTCGGACTATTTTCCTTGGAGTGTCGGAGGTTGAAGGATGACCTTATAGAGGTTTACAAAATTATGAGGGGCATGGATAGGGTAAATAGACAAGGTCTTTTCCCTGGGTTTGGGGAGTCCAGAACTAGAGGGCATAGGTTTAGGGGGTGAGGGGAAAGATATAAAAGAGACATACGAGGCAACTTTTTCACACAGAGAGTGGTACGTGTATGGAATGAGTTGCTAGAGGAAGTAGTGGAGGCTGATACAATTGCAACATTTAAGAGGCATTTGGAAGGGGATATAAATAGGAAGGGTTTGGAGGGATATGGGTCGGGCACTGGCAGGTGGGACTAGATTGGGTTGGGATATCTGGCCGGCATGGACAGGTTGGACCAAAGGGTCTGTTTCCACGCTGTACATCTCTATAACTAAACTGATTGAGGAAGGATACCAGTCAGGAATTCTTTCCTTCAATTTGAAAAGTGTCAGGATATCTAACAGTCAACACTAACTACTCTGTCATACAACACAGAAACAATCCCTTTAGTCCAACTCGTTCACGCTGACCAAGTTTCCCAAACCAGACTAGTCCCACTTCCCTGCATTTGGCCCATATCCCTCTAAATCTTTCCTATTTGTGTGCCTGTCCAAATGTTTTTTAAATGTTGTAACTGTACCTGTACCTGCACGGACCACTTGCTCTGGCAGTTCATTCCATACATGCACCACCTACTGTGTGAAAAAGTTGCTCCTCAGGTTCTTTTTAAATTTTCCCCCCCACCTCACCTTCAAAATATGCCTTCTGGTTCTGAACTCCCCTACCCTAGGAATTCCCCTGATCTACGCCCCTCATGATTTTATAAACTTCTATAATTAGAATTAGACTTTATTGTCACATGTATTCAAGTACAAGGATACAGAAGTACAGTGAACATAGAACATAGAACATAGAACAATACAGCACAGAACAGGCCCTTCGGCCCACGATGTTGTGCCGAACTTCTATCCTAGATTAAGCACCCATCCATGTACCTATCCAAATGCCGCTTAAAGGTCGCCA
This sequence comes from Chiloscyllium punctatum, assembly GCF_047496795.1. Lineage (NCBI taxonomy): Eukaryota > Metazoa > Chordata > Chondrichthyes > Orectolobiformes > Hemiscylliidae > Chiloscyllium > Chiloscyllium punctatum. The sequence continues at coordinate 6,804,436 of NC_092744.1, read as the reverse complement.
ATGATTCTGACTCTACCACTCCCACGGGCAGCGCATTCCATGCCCCCACCACTCTCTGGGTGAAGAACCCACCCCTGACATCTCCCCTATACCTTCCACCCTTCACCTTAAATTTATGTCCCCTTGTAACACTCTGTTGTACCCGGGGAAAAAGTTTCTGACTGTCTACTCTATCTATTCCTCTGATCATCTTATAAACCTCTATCAAGTCACCCCTCATCCTTCGCCGTTCCAACGAGAAAAGGCCGAGAACTCTCAACCTATCCTCGTACGACCTACTCTCCATTCCAGGCAACATCCTGGTAAATCTTCTCTGCACCCTCTCCAAAGCTTCCACATCTTTCCTAAAGTGAGGCGACCAGAACTGCACACAGTACTCCAAATGTGGCCTAACCAAAGTCCTGTACAGCTGCAACATCAAAAGTGAAAAGTGTATAAAAGTATTGTACCTAAGATGGCACTGGGAGCAAAGTATAAAACTAAAGAAATAAAGTTAAAAGTTGAACATTATAGTGACCCATCAGTCTCCTACGCTCCAATTGAAAAAGTCCCAGCCTATCCAGCCTCTCCTTATAATTCAAACCCTCCAGTCCCAGCAACTTTCTTGCAAATCTTTTCTGAATCCCCTCCAACAGAATAATATCCTCCTTGTAGCCGAGTGACCAGAACTATACACAGTAACTCCAAAAGTGACCTCAGGGCCATTGAAACATCAAATGTGTATTACTTAATACTTGAATTTCAAAATTGGTTGGTGGAAATGCTAGTTTTCATCAACACTAGACACTAGAAAGTGCTTATAAATTGAAGTCTCTATTAAAGTGCTATATAGCCATTTTAACTTATAACACTGGGCCAAAATGTCTCATATGTTATAAAAATGGGCCTTTGAATCACAATGTGCTGGTTCAAAGTCACATAGGTACCATACCAACTTCAAGGTTCCTACTCAGTACCTTAGCAGGGGGCGCAGAATAGTGTGAAGTCAGTGCTACTTAAAAACCAGACTGCAGCTATTAAAGGTGAAACACATTCAAACGGCAAGATATACTGATGTTATTTGAGAAGAGCGTGTGACTAAAGATTAACCTGCTTTTTACAAAAAAGAAAGCACAACATGGCAGAGAAAGGGCTGCCAGATATTCTGATGGAATTAAAATAAAATGTCCTGGTTCAACAGCTGGACACATTGCTACACCATATGTTTCAGTTCATCTTTGTTATTATTGTACCTTGGAACTGAAAAATGATTGGTTGACCCCGGGTGCCACATCAAACGATATATTGAAAGTGAGGAGTCAAAAGATGTAGCTTGTAACCAGGAGCTGGACAAGGGTGCGATGAATGAATTTCATTCGAGCTGTTATGGTCTTGCTCAATTATCCAACACTTTATCATGTCAAGTAACTTGCTGATATTAATCCTCTAGGTTAATTCTAAACATAGTCATATGGGTAAAATATTAGAGCAATAAGAACATATTGAACCTGGTCACCCTCATAATGGGAGAGATCTGGTGAGGAGGGCAAGATAATTGGAGAAAAATATATGGAACATAAGACAACTGAGGAAACCAAGTGAGTTATTAGCAATTAAGTACTGTGTCAGCTTAGCTGATAGCTGCCCTTTGTCACTCAAGCAAATGATTCTGCTGCAAACTCTCGAAGTATGCACCTTAAATCATACTGAAATGAATACTGGAAACTTGAAATTTTTTTTTTCCTCCCCCCATTATGTTACTTATTTTACGTAGAAGCAGTACAGCACAGGAACAGGCCCTTCGGCCCTCCATGTTTGTGCTGACCATGATGCCATTCTAAACTAGATTAGATTAGATTAGAGTGTGGAAACAGGCCCTTCGGCCCAACAAGTCCATACTGACCCGCCGAAGTGCAACCCACCCAGACCCATTCCCCTACATTTACCCCTTCGCCTAACACTACGGGCAATTTAGCATGGCCAATTCACCTAACCTGCACATCTTTGGACTGTGGGAGGAAACTGGAGCACCCAGAGGAAACCCACGCAGACACGGGGAGAATGTGCAAACTCCACACAGTCAGTCGCCTGAGGCGGGAATTGAACCCGGGTCTCTGGCGCTGTGAGGCAGCAGTGCTAACCACTGTACCACCGTACTAATCCCACAAACTAATCCCACCCACCTGCACATGGTCCATATCCCTCTATTCCCTGCCTGTTCATGTACTGGTCGGAATTATTTCTGCTACCAAGACAGGCAATGTCATCCCTCCCCCACCCCAACTGTTAATCCGATTTTAAACAAAACCTTTCAAAAACTGAGAAAATCGATTTTAAGAAAAGTTAGTAAATGGGTAGGGTATGGCTCAAGGAAGAACTGATTACTTTTTGGTGAAAATGCAGATCTGGATCCTGGAATTTGATTTTAAAGGATCTTTAACACCAAGAGATAGGGTAAACAGATTGCCTTAGAGTACTGTGGATTGTCTTAGTTACCATGGTGGAATTAAAAACACGAGCAGAGATTTCAGAACAGATTACTGGATCTGGACTGACCTGAAGCCAGTTCAGCAAGATGGAAGCTCTCAATAAAGAGTTTGCTGTTTTGTTGTTACAGAGAGCACCAATTAGGCAGGAAAGGCATCAAGGAAGCCCTGTATAACTGTAACAACAAGATTAACAACACGGTGAAGGACTGCACTCCAAGTATCCCTCTTCATTTGTTTAATTATGTTATTTTTAAACGTGATGTTTAAGTTCATTTTTGTTATTACTGTACCTTGGAACAGAAAATGATTGGATAACATACAATTAGGTGCCACATCGATTGACATAATAAAAGTTAAAGATGTAACTTGCAATGAGTTTGTGTGTAAAACCTACCCATGCATCATTCATGTAAATAATGAACAGTTGGTCAAAAGAATAGAACAAGAAAACAAGACACTACAGCAGTAAAGGAATAAACACAACAATAAAAACAATGATCCCCTCTTGGGGTAATGGTGGAGGTGGGGGGTACTTCCCTTTCAACTTGGGCTTTCATTTTGCATCCAGACATTCATTCTCCACACTTGACATGACACAACTTTCTTACCTTCCAACAAGGTGAGGTCATAGTCCTTGTTTGGCTTGTGCAATGCTGGATATTTATTGAACAGGTTGGCGACAAAGGCCAAGTTGAGTTTAGGATTACCACTGACAACATCGACTGGAGTGACAAACTGTCTACAGCCTAATTTATCAGCTTCTTGTAGCATGGCCTCTGCCCTTTTAAGATCATCTTTTTCCTGTAAGATCATGAAAAATGCAAAATCAGACAACAGAACTGTTTCTTAGCAAGGAGAAAAGAAACAAAAAAAGGACAAATTTCTAATTTTTTTAAGATTCCCCACAATGTGGAAACAGGCCATTTGGCCCAACAAGTCCATACTGACCCTCCAAAGAGTAACCCACCCAGACCCATTTCCCCTTGACTCACGCATCAAACACGATGGGCATTTTAGCATGGTCAATCCACCTAACCTGCACATCTTTGGATTGTGGGAAGAAATAGAGTGTCCAGAGGAAACAGAACCCCGAATAGCAGTAGGGAAATTGAAGAACTCATAGGCCGTCAGATTTTGGAAAAATGCAGATGTAGCAGGGTTGTTGTTATGGGTGACTTCAACTTTCCCAATATCGACTGGAACCTCCTCAGTGCAGATGGTTTGGATGGAGCAGATTTTGTCAGGTGTGTTCAAGAGGGTTTCCTTACTCAGTATGTAGACAGGCCGGCAAGGGGAGAGACCATTTTGGATGAGGTGCTCAGCAATGAGCCAGGACAGGTGTCAGATCTCGCAGTGGGAGAACACTTTGGTGACAGTGACCACAACTGCCTCACAATTACCATCGCCTTGGAGATGGAAAGGAGCAGTGACCGAGGGAAAATATTTAATTGGGGAAAAGGAAATTATGACGCTATGAGACAGGTGTTGGGAAGTACAGATTGGGAGCAATTGTTCCACACAAAGGGCACAACAGACATGTGGAGACTATTTAAGGAGCAGTTGTTGCCAGTGATGCACAAATTTGTTCCTGTGAGACAGGCAAGAAGGGGTAAGATGTGGGAGAAGATTTGTAGCTCGGGTGCTCGTTGCTGTGGTTCTGTTCGCCGAACCGGGAATGTGTTGCAGACGTTTTGTCCCCTGTCTAGGTGACATCCTCAGTGCTTGGGAGCCTCCTGTGAAGCGCTTCTGTGCTGTTTCCTCCAGCATTTATAGTGGCCTGTCTCTGCCGCTTCCAGTTGTCAGTTCCAGCTGTCCGCTGCAGTGGCCGGTATATTGGGTCCAGGTCGATGTGTTTGTTGATAGAGTCTGTGGATGAGTGCCATGCCTCTAGGAATTCCCTGGCTGTTCTGTTTGGCTTGTCCTATAATAGTAGTGTTGTCCCCCAGTAGAACTCATGTTGCTTGTCATCTGAGTGTGTGGCTACTAAAGATACAGAGAACAGCGGACAGCTGGAACTGACAACCGGAGGCGGCAGAGACAGGCCACTATAAATTCCTGAGGAAACAACACAGAAGCGCTTCACAGGAGGCTCCCAAGCCCTGAGGATCTCACCTAGACAGGGGACGAAACGTCTGCAACACAAATTCCCAGCTCGGCGAACAGAACCACAACAAGGGGTACAATTAAGGAGTCTTGGATGATGAGAATGAGGAACTTCTCATCAAAAGGAAGAAGGCAGCTTAAGTAAGGTGAAGGAAACAAGGATTGAGCACAGCTTTAAAGAATTACAGGCTTACTAGAAAGGAGCTCAGAAATGGACTGAGGAGAGCCAGGAGGGGGCACAAAAACAGCTTGGCAAGAAGGATTAGGGAGAAACCAAAGGCATTTTACTCATACATGAGGAACAAGAGAATGATGAGGGAAAAGGTAGGACCCATCAGGGATAGCGGAGGGAACTTGTGTATAGAGTCTGAGCAGATAGGGAAAGCCCTAAATGAGTGTTTTGCTTCAGTTATCACCAAGGAAAGGGACATTGTTGTGAATGAGAACTTGAGGATCTGGGATACAGGCTTGAACAGATCAAGATTGATGAAATTGATGTGCTTGAAATTTTGGCAAACATTAAGATTGCTAAGTCTCCAGGGCCAGACCAGATTTATCTTAGGTTGCTCCGGGAAGCAAGAAAGGAGCTTGTTAAGCCACTGGCGAAGATCTTTGCTTCCTCACTCTCCACAGGAGTCGTACTGGAGGATTGGAGAGAGGCAAATATTGTTCCTCTTTTCAAGAAGGGGAATAGGGAAATCCCTGGCAATTGCAGACCAGTCAGTCTTACGTCTGTGGTCAGCAAAGTTTTGGAAAGAATTCTGAAGGATAGGATTTATGACTATTTGGAAAAGCATAACGTGGTTAAAGGTAGTCAGCACGGCTTTGTGAGGGGCAGGTCATGCCTCACAAATCTTATCGTGTTCTTTGAGGTGACGGGACAGGTTGACGAAGGTGGAGCAGTGGATGTGGTGTATATGGTCTTCAAGGCATTTGAAAGGGTTCTCCATGGTATGCTCATTTATAAAGTCAGGAGGTATGGGATACAGGGGGATTTGGCTATCTGGATACAGAATTGGTTGGCTGACAAAGCAGAGAGTGGTTGTAGATGGAAAATATTCTGCTCGGAGGTCAGTGGTGAGTGGTGTCCCGCAGGGCTCTGTTCTTGGGCCTCTGCTCTTTGTAGATTTTATAAATGACTTGGATGAGGAAGTTGAGGGGTGGGTTAGTAAATTTGCCGATGACACAAAGGTTGGAGGTGCCATTGATAGTATAGAGGGCTATTGCAGGTTGCAGCTCAACGTAGACAGGATGCAGAGCTGGGCTGAGAAACGGCAGTGATGTACAACCTGGATAAATGTGAAGTGATGCATTTTGGAAAGTTGAACTTGAATGCTGAATATAGGATTAAAGACAGGATTCTTGGCAGTGTGGAGGAACAGAGGGATCTTGGTGTTCAAGTGCATAGATCCCTCAAAGTTGCCACCCAAATAGATAGGGCTGTTAAGAAAGCGTATGGTGTTTTGGCCTTCAGTAATGGGCGTCAAGTTTAAGAGTCGCGAGGTTTTGCTACAGCTCTACAAGTACCTGGTGAGACCACGCTTGGGAATATTGTGTCCAGTTCTGATCGCCCTACTATAGGAAAGATACAGAGGCTTTGGAGAGGGTGCAAAGAAGGTTTACCAGGATGCTGCCTGGACTGGAGGGCTTGTCTCACAAAGAGAGGTTGACTAAGCTTGGACTTTTCTGTGTAGAGAAAAAGGAAGAGAGGTGACCTGATCGAGGTGTACAAGATAATGAGAGGCTTGGATAGAGTCAATAGCCAGAGTCCTTTCCCCAGGGCAGGACTTACTGGCATGAGGGGTCATAATTTGAAGATATTAGGAGGAAGGTACAGAGGAGACGTCAGAGGTAGGTTCTTTACGCAGAGAGTTGTGATGCATGGAATGTGATGCCAGCTGTGGTGGAGGAAGCAGGGTTATTAGGGACATTTAAGTGACTGCTGGGCATGCACTTGGACAGCAGTGAATTGAGGGGTGCGTAGGTTAGGTATTTTATTTTAGATTAGGAATAATCCTTAGCACAACATCGTAGGCCGAAGGGTTTGTTTTGTGCTGTACTTTTCTATGTTCTATGAAACCCACACAGACACGGGGAGAATGTGTAAACTCCACACAGACAGTCGCCTGAGGCTGGAATCGAACCCGGGTTCCTGGTTCTGTGAGGCTGCAGTGCTGACCACCGAGCCACCGTGTCACCTGATGAATAGCAACAAGATAAACTTACATGTAAACCTGCCATTTCAATCTCAACCATCATTTCATCACTTTCTCCATTGAGTGCAATCTGGCTGAGTAGATGGAAATAAGCCTTGGAATCCTAGACACAAGTGAGATATTAAAACAAAGTGAGATCATAGGGATGAAACAATCTCTGAAATTACCAGGGAGGGTTCGAGTTTGTTAAACAAGAAAATCTCAAATTCAATTCATATTTTTCACATGCTCAGATATGAAGCCCCTCTTGCTTCAAAATATTGTTCAGTTTGTATTTTAGTACTCCAGGAAGTATTTTGCATTGTTGACACACCAACTGAAAACAACCAATCATCACATTTCAAAAGCAAAATACTGCTGATGCTGGAGATCTGAAACAAACACAGCAAATGGGGAAGAAACTCAGCAGGTCTGGCAGCATCTGAGTGGGGAGAGAGGGGGAGGGAGAGAGAGGGGGAGAGAGAGAGCGGGAGAGAGAGAGCACGAGGGGGGGGGAAGAGAGAGAGAGAGCGAGAGCGCGAGAGAGAGAGAGTGAGAGAGAGAGAGAGAGAGAGTGAGAGAGAGAGAGAGGGAGAGGGAGCAAGAGAAAAAAAAAGTGTGAGAGAAGGTGTAAATTGGAATGACAGTGAGATGATCAACGCTGTTGTCAGAAGAAATGAGCTAATGATCTGAAACTGGTGAACTGACTCCTGATGTCTGCAATGCTCCTGAGTTTATGTTGAAGTTTAATGGAACATTAAAATGTCAATGCATGGATACACTGAAGAATTAACACACAAATAAAGCTGGTGGACGGAATGCAGTTTGTTTGGATTGGAATGCAATCATTTACACATGTCTGACTTAGTCTGCCATAGAGTGAGGTGACTTCTGCATAAATCTTAAGTTTCACTCCATTAAAGTTCTTGTTTTAAACACATTGCTGTGTTGTACACAAAGCATGGTTGGTGAGTTTGGAGAAGATTTGTAGCTCAGGTTGAGGTTCTGGATGCAAGTTTGCTTGTTGAACTGGAAGGTTTTCAGACATTTCGTCACCATACTAGGTAACATTTTCAGTGAGCCCCCGCTGAAGCACTGGTGCTATGACCAGCTTTCTAGTTGTGTTTAGGTTTCTTTAGGTTGGTGATATCTTTTCCTATGGTTATGTAATTTCCTATTTTTTTTCTCAGAGGGTGGTAAATGGGTTCCAAGTCAACGTGTTTGTTGGTAGAGTTCCAATTGCAATGCCATCCTTCTAGGAATTCTCGTGCATCTCTCTATTTGGCTTATCCTAGGATGGATGTGTTGTCCTTCGTTATCTGTATGCAAGGATACCAGAGAGAGTGGGTCATTTTTTTTGCGGCTAGTTGAAGTTCATGTATTCTGGTGGCTAGTTTTTGCCTGTTTGTCCAATACAGCATTTGTTACAGTTCTTGCAAGGTATTTTGTAAATGATGTTCATTTTGCTTGTTGTCTGTATAGGGCCTTAAGTTAATTTACTACTGTTTGTGTGTTGGTGGGTTTCTGGTGCCAAGGGGTCTGGGTAGTCTGGCAGTCATTTCCAAGATGTCTTTGATGTAGGGGAGAGTGGCTAGGGTTTCCAGGAGTGTTTTGTCTGCTTGTTTGGGATTGTTGCTGAGAAATCGGCAAACAGTGTTTATTAGATACCATTTTTTTTGTATATGGTGTGTTGGTGATTTTCCTCTACTCTTCTAGTTCCTCTGTGCTGCAGTGTGTGGTGGCTCATTGAAATAATGTTCTAATGCAGCTTCATTTGTGGATGTTGGGAGAATTGCTTCTGTAGTTCAGTATGTGGTCTGTAGGGGTTGTTTTCCTGTAGATGCTGGTTTGAAGTTCCCCATTGGATGTTCGCTCTGCTGTGATATCTAGGAATGGCAGTTGGATGTTGTTTTCCTCGTCTTTAGTGAATTTTATGCCAGTAAAGGATATTATTGATAGTCTTTAAGGTGTCCTCTAATTTATTTCGTTTAGTGATGACAAAGGTGTCATCCACGTAGCGGACCCAGAGTTTGGGTTGGATAGTTTGTTCAAGTCTCTGTAATACTGCCTCTGCTAAGAACCCTGATATCGGAGATCCCATGGGTGTCCTGTTGTCTACAGGAAGATTTGCAGAACAAGCACAAGTCACTACATTTTATCACGATTGGGAAGTGATGGTTTCAAAATATATTCCACTCCAAATATTTCTGAAAAGCAGGGGAAAAAAAACACATGGAAGAAATTGTAAAAGCTTTGAAAGCACACTTTATTTTCCAAGGAAATGTTATGTATCAATAGTACATATTCAACACCACAAGGGAACAGAGTGTTATGAACCAGACTAAACCCCCTCATAATATATTAACATAGCCTAGATCCTAACTTTTTCTTATTTTGAAAAGTGTAAAAGTAAGATGTTGCATTCCAGATGCAACTCAGTTGGTCAAACTATTGGATTTAAAGCAAAACATACTTTATTCATCCACTATAGTTAAAGTACAACAAAAAGAGGAAGGAATTGGAATAACTTAAGTGTATTGGAAAACCTCACAGAGTAATAGATACTGTAATTATTACTAACTAACTGTTCCAACACAGTAATTATCCCTTGTCACAAAGGCAAATTCAAAAAAAAAAAGTCTCTGTAGCAAGAAGAGAACCCCCAGCTTTTGGCTGTAAATGAGAAATAGTAAAAATAGCTTCCACTTCAAGGCCCCAATAGCAAATGCTGTAAACTAAAAACCAAATATCCTGGTTCTAGGAGAGTTTCACCACACTCATTCAGGCTGCTTCTATAGTTCCATTTAAAAAAAAACCCATGGCCTCGCAAATTGTTTACTCTAGTGGCTCTGATAGACTGCTTGGTACCTTTGCCTTAAAACTTCTCAAAACAAAAGACAGAATAACCTCTTAAAGCCATTGATTAATATGTAACATTAGCTCAGCTTGTAAAATCCCATGTATTTATACAATTAAAGAATGATCCCATTAGAAACAGGACTGTATTAAGTATGAGGGATACAAAAGTAAAAGCATACCTATGGGAAGACGACAAACTTACACCCAAAAGAGCAACTGACCTGTGTAAAAGTGCAAAGGTTTTATGAATCAACAACTACAGCACATTTAGCAGAACAGACCTGGTCTTGCATGATATGGACAGGTCCTCCGGCCACACGGCACAGCACAGCACAGCACAATGTACAGGATGTAAAAGAAGGCATGTCCAGCACGGGGTAACCAGCGTTCTCGCTGCAAGAAGTTGAATTGTTGTATTCACAAATGTATGTGTAAAAAGAAACACAATCAGCAGCTACAGTTGATCAGTGGGAGAGATAGCGGCTGAAGACTCCAACCAATCACTATACACTAAATAACAATTCAGTTGAGTCAGGTCAATAGGTGAGACATGGTTTGTGATCGTGAGAATGTGGACGAGCAGAAGAAGAAATCAAGTCAACATAACATGCCAGATGGTGCATCATGGGACCTCCACAGATCTGTGCGAAGTGGCTCAACATATGATCCAAAAACTGGATCTGGGTTGGAGGTTTCTAGAGGGTTGGTGCAGTTTCAGTGGGCTGAGTGGTCTCTTCCTACATTTAGGGAATGAATGATTCTAAGCCATTGCTGTCCACAATCAAAATCTAGCATGACTGCTTCACCTAAAGATGAACAAGAAAAATTATAATTAAAGATGCCTGAAGTCAAGGACATGGGCCATGTACTGACTGCAGAGGGTCTTCACCCAGATCCTGAAAAGGTGACAGCTAGGACAGCAATGCAACAACCTACAGAGGTGAAAGACTGCAACAATTTGTTGGATTTGTCAGTTATTTGATAAAATTCTGGCCCAATTTGTTGCTAGGATGTCGACCATTACACCAACTCACCGCCAAAGATGTGCAGTGGAATCGGGGGGGACAGGACACAAAGCAACATTCACTAAAATCAAGCAGCTAGTGCTGAAACACTAAGTAAATAAGTCACCCTGCAGTGTGATGCTATAGAGACAGGGCTTGGAGCAAAGACAAATCAGTTGTATTTGCATCCAGCGCACTAACACAAAGACAGTACAACTAGACTGAGAAAGTGTAAGTGTACCTAGCCATAATATTTCCTTACGAACACTTTCAATGCTTTGCAAGTTACAGACAAAGTTATAGTCAAGTCTGACCACTAGTCACTTCCAAGCTTTCTCCCCATGCTGCAAAACTTCCTGTCAAGAAAGTTACTCTGGTTAGTGATGTCATCTGGATGTGACATACAGGCAAGGATAGCAGAGGGACGTTGCAGTCACACACTCTAAGGAAGTGGAGGGTTCTTCAACAGAGTACAGGATCTTCCAGATTTTCAATGTGAAACAGCAGCACATGTTCTGGAAGTCATCAACCCAGCAGAGCAACTGAATACAACAAACAAGTGTCTTCTTCGAATCAAGCAAACTATCCAACAAGATGCAAACCTCCAACTGTTGCAACAATTCACAAGAGCAGCAAGAACACACCTGCTGCCTTAAGTGATGTTGAGCATGCAGAGATGAATTGCCAACCCAAGATTGCAGAAAGGAAAGAAATAGAGTGTCAATATTCCCTAAGTGTGTCCATGCAAACTACCAAGAAATTGAACCAAGTCTGAGGAAAGCAAGAAGTGTGCTCCACTGGCCAAATATGAGCAACAAAAAGCAGGGAGCACATATGCCAGTGCCACGCAGGCTAAAGGGCCACAGATGACACATGATATCTCAGTCAAGATTAGAGTGGTGCTGGAAAAATACAGCAGATTAGGCAGCATCTGAGGAGCAGGAAAATTGACGTTTCGGGCAAAAGCCCTTCATCAAGAATTCCAGCACCACTCTAATCTTGACTCTAATCTCCAGCATCTGCAGTACTCACTTCTGCCTACATGATATCCCAGGCCAACCATGAAAGCTGGGAGTAGACCACTTCACACTTGCAGGAACTGACTACCTTCTCACGGGTAACTACTATACTGACTGTTGGGAGGTGGACCAGTTGACATCAATGACTGCTGCTGTGATTGTCAAATGCTGAACAGTTCAGCTGTTACAGTATTCCTGACATTGTCTTGAGTAACACTGGCCTTCAATTCACGAGTGAAGTATTTGGTTGCTTTGGGAAAAATTGGGCAATTCAACATCACACCACTTCCAGACCGTGACCTGTCAAACAGAAAGGCCAAAGGGGCAGTAAAAATCATGAGAGGTCGTGATCAAGATGTATACAGGGCAATCCTCAGGGAGGAGTAATGCAGCTATTGAAGATGTGGAAAGTACAAAGTCTAATGTGATGCTGCACGCAAACTGCTCTTCCAAGAACAGAAAAGGCTGTGGAGGCCAGAAATAGTAATATGTAAGTGAAAAAGAATCAAAGTGAATGGCAGAAAGCTCAACTTTCATTTTAACAAGATGGCCAAAACACTGTCAGGGTTGGGTCTTGGAGAGCCATTCAGGGTACAAACATTCAACAATCTTAACAAAAGCCAGCCCAAGAGGCAACTTGGGACCAACGTGGAACAGTTGTCACTTGAACCAGATGCAGTGGAAGTGACAGCTCAGCTGTCATAACCTCAGGTACATGTCCCCAACAACAGTAGCTGTTCCTCAACTGCTTGCATCTGATCAGGAAGATATGAGTGCACCATTTAGACAGAGAACACAACAACCATCAGATCTAGAGATCCACAGCAAACCAGCGACAGCCACCACAGCATCAACAAGCAACACAGGAATGACTCACCTTGGCTAATGAACAGCCAATGATAACAACATGGAAAATAAAGAGACCATCGTGATTTAAGGAATGCGTGTCTTAGGGAAATGCAGAGACTGATGGAAAATGCAAACCGACAAAAGGTGTAAGTACAGAAAGCTATGGAGATTGTAACATGGGTGAGCAAAAACATGCGTCTTAATGCAGCCCGCTTTTCTTATTTTTTATAAACACGGACATTCATAATCATGTACAAATGCCCATTCTAGCTTGCTGTAGTCATGTGACTTCTACTATGTGGCACTCTCCCTGTAGACAGACATCTCAAGCTTCACTTCAATAATGTGCTTGTATTCAACATACTGCTGTGCTGCATACTCAAAACTGAGGTGTTCTACAAAGCAATCGTGCAATCTGTAGGTGGACTCCCCAGTGCACAGGAACACACACTGTTAGCAGTGATTACAGCAGATTCTGTAGAAAGTAGCAAAACACTGATTCACTTGCAAAGCACGTTGGATATTCTGAAAGGACTAAAGGCATAGGTACTCAAATGTTACGTGCCTGAAAATAGTGGCTCTAAATAAAATGACTCAGTAAATTAGAGGTTGTCACAGGAATTCATGTGAACGCCAGAGTGATGTTCCGTTGAACATTTATTGTCTGGTAGAAAAATCAAGTTCAACCTAAAGTACTGTACCATACATGTTCAGCACAGTGTATTCCCAGCTGAAACAGCTTGCAAAACAAAATATATTACTAACTATAAAAGAAATACATGACTATATACCTCTTCTGCAATGGTGTATTTTGGAGAGAGAACTTGCATTTTTAGATTGACAAGTCACCATCTAGTGGCAGATGTTAGTCAGTGCAGGCAGTGTGAGGTGGCCAGTGCAGAGAATGCTGGAGAAACTCAGCAGAAACAGAATTAATACTTGAAGTCTGATACTGGACTCGACCTTAAACCAGTTTCTCTCATCATAGGTGCTGCCAGACCTAGAAAGCCTCTCCAGCATTCTCTATATGCATCAGATTCCCAGCATTCACAGTATATATAAAAACTCTTTTAACCAGCACCTTATAAACCGGCATTCTGTATTACTGTGAACTCTGCAATGTCGGAGTAGTTCGTTGTTGGTGTGTGAGTCAGAATCCTAGAATCCCTTCAGTGTGGAAACAGGTCATTCGGTCCTTTGGGTCCACACCAACCCTCCAGAGACCATCCCACTCAGAACCATTCCCCTACCTTGTCCCAGTGACCCTGCACTTCCATGGCTCAGTCACCTCACCTGCACATCCTTGGACACCATGGGCAGTTTCCCATGGCCAATCCACAGACCTGTACATCTCTGGACTGCAGGGGGAAACCAGAGAACTCGGAGGAAACTCCCGCAGACACAGGGAAAATATACAAACTCCACACAAAGTCGCCCAATGGTGGAATGATCCACTGAACCGGACCTTTGTAGAATGGACAATGACAGCAAAAGGATTCCTATTATGGTTTTAAGAGGGAGGGAAAAGGGCGAGAGTGGAAATGAAGGCAACAGAACTGAACCAGGTGAAGAGCCTGGTTTCCTACAGCAGTGGGAAACCCTCAGATTAGGAAAAGGAAAGTCATATTGCAAGGTTTGGAATGGAGCGTGATATTGTCAGAACTTGGAACAAAATTTTCCCTCAGAAATTCTGAGTGTTAAATCCAAATCATCCTTTTTGTAATGAGCTCCTTGACCCTATATTAAAAAAAGGTCAACAATTCTACCAAGCCTATCTAAGAGCAGAGACAAAATTAGCCTCAAGATATCTGACAATTAAATGTGAAAATGGCCATAGAGTCTGAATGTGGAAACTTTTTGTCAAAACACTAGTACCTTAATATCTTGACTGAAGTTGCTGATTTTATGATACCCTGCGTTTTCAAGATGGTAATTGACCCAACGTAAAAGCAGATCTTCAGGTGAAAGTTTCAGGAGCTCCTCCAGCTCCTCACCTTCCTTGAGCAGAGTAATAAGTGCTGAAATCAAAGAATAAACAGTATCAGCATCTGACAATTCCTCAGATTGACAAATACAATTTTCATACAGAAAAGGCCATCACAAGCTAGAAACCATAAGGGCAACTGCTTTGATGTAACTTAGCTTCAAAAGCGGAGGGTAATATTTATTACTCTGGTTGCCAAGCAGCCTTCAAAATTACACGCGGCTTTGTGAGCTTCATCATTGCTCAGCACCTCAAAGACATTACCTTAGAGACAGACTTGGTAAAGGGACATCACCACACCCGAGGAACTGCTGAAAAGTATTTTAGATCACTTAGTGTGGAAACAAACCCTTCGGCCCAACAAGTCTACACCGCCCCGCTGAAGTGCACCCACCCAGACCCATTCCCCTACATTTACCCCTTACCTAACACTATGGGCAATTTAGCATGGCCAATTCATCTTTGGACTGTAGGAGGAAACCGGAGCACCCGGAGGAAACCCACGCAGACACGGGGAGAATGTGCAAACTCCACACAGTCTGTCACCTGAGGCAGGAATTGAACCCGGGTCTCTGGCACTGTGAGGCAGCAGTGCTAACCACTGTGCCACCCACATTTATCATAACGAAATGCACACACATGAACAACTCCTCTCTGGTCATGATGACATCATCATAGTCTTTGTCACACAGAAATAAATTCCTGGAAATGAACAAGGTACTTCTGGATTCAATCCAAATACCATCTGTTATCCCCTTAAATGGGTATGCATTTGCTTTTGAAGACATTGGATTCTGCCAGATCAAATTGCAGAAGCCACCTATATTTCTTGTTTACCTTCATTCCTGGTAATCTGAATATCAGCAAAGAGGCCAATTTTTATGATCTGCCAGAGGAGGCCGAGCACAAGGTGATGTCTCCCTTCCTTCAGATCTTGTGCACCAATGTTCACCACAGTACAGCCAATGGCAGAAGCAGAATTCAGGGCAAGGTTCAGGTTCTCCTGCGAGAGAATGAATTAGTGCTGTGATATATTCAAACAAACACACTGTTTCCAAAACAATAATGATGCATACACAAAACACTCCTTTTAAAAATCGGTAGCTTACAGGTGTGAAAAACAAAACAAAATTTCGAGAAATACTGTCAGTTCTACACTAATCATGGAGAACTATAAATAAAATTTATTAACCATGGCAGTCAACTAAACATGAAAGATATCCCTCTATATTTATTATCCATATGTTTAGATTAGATTAGATTCCCTACAGTATGGAAACAAGCCATTCGGCCCAACAAGGCCACACCCACCCTCCCCCATTCCCCTCCATTCACCCCTGACTAATGTACCTAACACTATGGGGAATTTAGCATGGCCAATTCACCTGACCTGCACAATTTTGGATTGTGGGAGGAAACTGGAGCACCCGGAGGAAACCCACGCAGACACGGGGAGAATGTGCAAATTCCACACAGACAGTTGCTCAAGGCTAGAATCGAACCTGGGTCCCTGACGCTGTGAGGCTATTGATATTAAAAACTTTAACAGTACAGCAAATTTTGTTATACCTGGTAACCCATGAACCAGCACTCTTGACAAACCGACAAAAATGATATACCTCAAGTACTGCAAAGCTTTGACTGTATTGTCACACCGTCTAAGTGGTCAGTTGAGGATGCAGGTGAGAAGACTCTCTGCCAATACGTTTTATTTAAGACAAAGTTGCATCATTATTTAAGTGATTTATGCTGTAAATAAAGTATATCAGTGATGTGTATACCTCCACATTATGTTTTTATTACTTAGTGTGTATTTTTACATTGATTATGTGAACCTCTCGATTATCTGGAATAATTGATCAACAGGTAAACTCCTGGTCCCACAGATGCCAGATAGCAAAATAAATTACTACATCTTCAAAAATAGGTATCGGTAGGCATCTGTAGCTGAAATAAACAAAATGTCAATATTTCAAATGCCTTAAAAAGGTTTGATTAAACAATGGCTGCTGGTGAGATAGTACTTACAGAAATAGTGAATGGAGTTAATTTTTTCTTGTTGATCACACGGTCATCAATTGTGTCCGGCTGGGATAAGTTTATCATTTTGCTGGATAGGAAAAAGAAAGTACTTTTTGGTGTGAACAGGTTAAATCATAAACCAATTTGGAGAAACGTTTTATGTTTAGTAATTGTGTAACACTGCCCCAATTTGAAGATGTGTTTCCAGGAACATAGTATGTCAATAAATCATAACAATTAAACATTGACATGGCCCAACACTACCAACCCACCATGACAAAGTGAACC
Organism: Chiloscyllium punctatum; assembly: GCF_047496795.1. Taxonomy (NCBI): domain Eukaryota; kingdom Metazoa; phylum Chordata; class Chondrichthyes; order Orectolobiformes; family Hemiscylliidae; genus Chiloscyllium; species Chiloscyllium punctatum. The sequence continues at coordinate 6,787,645 of NC_092744.1, read as the reverse complement.
CGTTAATGTCAGCCTGATCAGTGGAGAGAAAAGTGGGTGGTGTGACTTGAAGGGTAGTGGATAGAAAGAAAGAGCAGTTCTCCAAAGTTATTCTGGCAGCTATTGAGAAATCTTGGAGTCACAGTTAACCCTGTGAAGAGTCTTCTATTGGGTGTCAATTTTGGCCAGGAAAGAGCTGAGGAACATGAAAAATATCACACAAGACAGTTCATCAGTAGGTTAAAATTTGCTGTGATAAAAATGACCCATTGCACAAATAACCTACATATTTTACCTTGCTGCTGAAGAAAACATTTTATGTCATCTCAAGGGAGACTAGGAGCCTGAGAGCACAGCCTCAGAGTGAAAGGATGACCCTTTAGGACTAAGCGGAGGATGAATTTCTTCAGCCAGAGGGTGGTGACTCTGTGGAACTCATTCACAAATCACTGGATATATTTAAGACTGAGGCAAATAGGTTCTTGATCAATAAGGGGATCAAGGGTTACAGGGAGGAGAAGGCAGGATCATGGGGTTGAGAAACACATCAGCCATAATCGACTGGTGGAGCAGACCCAATGAGCGGATTGCTCCAATTCAGTTCCTATGTCTTATTGTTTTATGGTGGTCAGGAAAATGGCAAATCCGATTAGGAAACAGGCAGCTGGGTCAGCTCTGGAGGTGGCAGTAACTGAAGTGAGGACGTGATGCTGGTGTCTGGGGGTGTGGTACTACACAGGAAAGCAGTGACTGCTGGGGAGGGGGGAGAAATTCCCAGCATTCTCTTTCAATGTAAACGGAAGGAGTCTTCCACACATTCTGTTAAGTTCATTTTAGAATCTTGCCTGTTTGGATAAAGTCAAATCCGCAAATATATCAGAACTAGCTCCCTCAGTGTATGTCAATTTTGTAGCAGATGATTCATACAGATATTACACCCCTAACTTGCAAATGCAAAAATTATAAATGGACAGTCTTTAGCAATATGGTAGGCAGCATCAGTCTGACGCAACAGAGTGTGTGTACTTCCACCTGAAACATTGGAGACATAGGATTAAATTTCATGGACTCGTGTGGGATTAATGGAGCACCTTCCTGCAGGATATATCAATCAAAACCTGTCTCAGTCTTTGAGCAGTGAGTTACAGAACAGCACAGACAGACAGCAAGGAGCATGTCACCTGCTTGGTTCCTTGGGCAAAGACTAATTTAAAGAAAAAACAAAACGTTACCAGCATCTCAAGGTTCAATTTGTGACACCTTAATTTTATCATAATAAAAATGTAAAGAAAATAATTTACCAGAGAAGAATTCCATCACCAACTGCACTAAACAGACGGTCACTACTGGCATCCATAGGAATCAAGTGTCTACAATCTGGATCACCTTCTAATGCTTTGTTAATCCAATTAACAAAAGCAACCTTCTCCTCCTCTGAAAAGTAATTACAAGAGCAGCCTTCAGTTAATTATGATCACCTTTAGTACAACATAGAAAATAATGGAGAGTGGTGAGATGGAGGAACATGTGAAGCACAGTAGTTTCAAAACAGCAATTCACTAACGTCGGCCTTGAGACTAATTATCTTCATTCATCAAGTATGTCATAAGCTGAAGTTGGATTTGAACCTATAAATCTTCTAGGTTCAAAAGGTGCTGCCAACTGATCACTATGAACAGCTAAACATAAAAGAATCATTCAAAGAAAACAGCTGCACAGTTCACAAAATCGAAGACTGTGGATACACATGATAAAAATTGAGTTATTTCATTTTTCAACAAATCAGTCTTTGTAAAAATCAACAGTAGTCACTTTTCACAGCTGGAGGGTGCTAATTGCAAAGGACATGGGCAATCTCAATTCAGCACCATTTTCCTTGTTGACTTCATCAAGGTTCTGGGGTTGCCAGTGAACAGAAGCCTGTCTGAACTTGCCTTCTAAATACCGAAGTTACAGAAACAGGCCAGTGGCTGGGAATCCTGCAATAAATAATCCATCCTCCTGGCTCCCCAAAGCCTATCCATCATCTACAAGTCACAAGTCAGGGGTGTGATGGAATACTTCCCACTTGCCTGGACTGGTGTAGCTCCAGCAACATTCATAGTTAAAAATCACACAACACCAGGCTATAGTCCAACAGGTTTACCTGGAAGCACTGGCTTTTGGAGTGCTGCTGCTTCATCAGGTGGTTTGTGGAGTATAAGATCATAAGACACAGAATTTATCGCAAAAGATTACACCTTTAATGCATTATCTGAGCTGAGATGTTACCTTTTGTTATAAAAGCCTTGAGTTATCACGAAAAGGTGACTTAAAAGTAGCTCTGGAGTTTAGATATTAAATGAACCAAAGCCAGCATTCTAAAAGATGAGAGATTTAACAATCCAGGTGTGTTCAATGTATGACACTAATGTTTTGCTATAAATTCTGTGTCTTCAATACTATACTCCACATGAAGGAGCAGTGCTCTGAAAGCTAGTGCTTTGAAATAAACCTGTTGGACTATAACCTGGTGTTGTGTGAGTGTTTTATCTTTGTCCACCCCAGCCCAACACCAGCTCCTCTTAAATCATAACAACATTCAAGAAGCTTACACTAATTTTCCAAGCCCCACACCATCTGATTTGGAATTCTCGCACCCCTTACATATTTTCACATGGCCATAAATCTGGAACTTCCTTCCTGACAGTATTATCCAAACCTCATGGACGACAAGGAGGTTAGGAGTCACTCACCATCACCTTCTCAAGGGCATGTAACAAATGCTGGTGCTGATAATGATGCTCAGATCACACTAACAAAAAAAAAGAGAACATTCCTCGAAGTCTCGTAGCCAACTTGAAGTATTTTCCTTTTGACTCATAAATCTGTACCTACCGTGATGCATATAGTTTCAGGGTATTTTATCTTTCAGTTGAGAACATAATACAAACAATATTATAAGAGTTTTCAAACATATCGTCTGCCTTGCACTGAAAACCGATGTATTGTTATTAAGTTATGATACAAAAATCAAGCCTGAAGAAGGACTTTTGACTATTTGAATGTTAAAAAAAAACTTGCCTTTTGAAAATAAATGGTAAAATCGATGCTCCTGTTGCTGGAAGTGTATGAATAGATGCCATGATATTGCTGCAACCCAAACCAAACTTTTGGCATTTAGCTCTCACTAACCATTCGGTGGTGAACTCCATTATCTATCCACATTACAATTCCTGTTGCTAACAGGCATTTGTAGTGGTCGGAACAAAGGCCAGTTGGATCTGATGGCAAGATCCTTGATTGGCCCAGATTAACAACTCCAATCAGGGAGTCCTGGCTGACAGATATAAACAGAAGGTGCAGAAGGTGGTCTCAGTAAAGAGCCTCGTTGGTCACAGCCCATGGACAGTCTTCGTTAATAAAGTGTGACTTGCTGATGGGATACCAGCCTCTATACAGTTATTTCACATATCTATATTCAACTTCAAGATGCAGATCATGCAGCAATTAAAAATCATCCTAATCTGGGCTAACTAGGAGTCTCTGCTCCTGTTTAAAAGACTTCACAAAATCCAATTACTGCCCTGGACGTGTAAACCAGCGCAGAAGGTCATCCCTCTCTTGCAACTTAGAATCCAAAGCAAAAGGCTAAGGTCCATTGCGCAATATCACCAAAGCTAAAGAGAATACACAAGAGAGTACTCAGGGCATGGTTAGGAACATGGCACTGGGATATCACAGCAGTTACGGAAACATAGCCCTGGGATGGACAGGACTGGCAGCTTAATGTTCCAGGATACAAATGCTACAGGAAGGATAGGATGGGAGGCAAGAGAGGAGGGGGGGGGGCATGGCATTTTTGATAAGGGATAGCATTACAGCTGTGCTGAGGGAGGATATTCCTGGAAATACATCCAGGGAAGTTATTTGGGTGGAACTGAGAAATAAGAAAGGGATGATCACCTTATTGGGATTGTAGTATAAACCCTCCAATAGTCAGAGGGAAATTGAGAAACAAACTTGTAAGGAGATCTCAGCTATCTGTAAGAATAATAGGGTAGTTATGGTAGGAGATTTTAACTTTCCAAACATCGACTGGGACTGCCATAGTGTTAAAGGTTTAGATGGAGAGGAATTTGTTCAGTGTGTACAAGACAATTTTCTGATTCAATATGTGGATATACCTACTAGAGTAGGTGCAAAACTTGACCTACTCTTGGGAAATAAGGCAGGGCAGGTGACTCAGGTGTCAGTGGGGGAGCACTTTGGGGCCAGCGACCATAACTCTATTAGATTTGAAATAATGATGGAAAAGGATAGATCAGATCTAAAAGTTGAAGTTCTAAATTGGAGAAAGGCCAATTTTGATGGTATAAGGCAAGAACTTTTGAAAGCTGATTGGAGGCAGATGTTCGCAGGTAAAGGGATGGCTGGAAAATGGGAAAGCCTTCAGAAATGAGATAACAAGAATCCAGAGAAAGTATATTCCTGTCAGGGTGAAAGGGAAGGCTGGTAGGTGTAGGGAATGCTGGATGACGAAAGACATTAAGGCTGAAAATGAGTTGCTGGAAAGAAGCAGCAGGTCAGGAGCAGGAGAATCAACGTTTCGGGCATGAGCCCTTCTTCAGGAAAGTACTTACCCCACACTCTGGGTTCCTCAAATGTTCCAGAACTGCCTAAAAAAATGAAGGGTTTGGTTAAGAAAAAGAAGGAAGCATATGTCAGGTACTGACAGGATAGATTGAGTGAATCCTTAGAAGAGTGTAAAGAAAGTAGGAGTATACTGAAGAGGGAAATCAGGAGGGCAAAACGGGGACATGAGATAGCTTTGGCAAACAGAATTAAGGAGAATCCAAAGGGTTTTTACAAAATATATTAAGAACAAAAGGGCAACTAGGGAGAGAATAGGACCCCTCAAAGATCAGCAAAGCGGCCTTTGTGTGGAGCCGCAGAAAATGGGGGAGATACTAAATGAATATTTTGCATCAGCATTTACTGTGGAAAAGGATATGGAAGATATAGACTGTAGGGAAATAGAGGGTGACATCTTGCAAAATGTCCATATTACAGAGGAGGAAGTGCTGGATGTCTTGAAACGGGTAAAGGTGGATAAATCCTCAGGACCTGACCAGGTGTACCCGAGAACTCTGTGGGAAGCTAGAGAAGTGATTACTGGGCCTCTTGCTGAGATATTTGTATCATCGATAGTCACAGGTAAGGTGCCGGAAGACTGGAGGTTGGCAAACGTGGTGCCACTGTTGAAGAAGGGCGGTAAAGACAAGCCAGGGAACTGTAGTCTAGTGAGCCTGACCTTGGTGGTGGGCAAGTTGTTGGAGGGAACCCTGAGAGACAGGATGTACATGTATTTGGAAAGGCAAGGACTGATTAGGGATAGTCAACATGGCTTTGTGCGTGGGAAATCATGTCTCACGTCTCACAAACTTGATTGAGTTTTTTGAAGTAGTAACAAAAGAGGATTGAAGAGGGCAGAGCAGTAAATGTGATCTATACGGACTTCAGTAAGGTGTTTGACAAGATTCCCCATGGGAGACTGATTAGCAAGATTAGATCTCAAGGAATACAGGGAGAACTAGCCATTTGGATACAGAACTGGCTCAAAAGTAGAAGACAGAGGGTGGTGGTGGAGGGTTGGTTTTCAGACTGGAGGTCTATAACCAGTGGAGTGCCACAAGGATCGGTGCTGGGCCCTCTACTTTTTGTCATTTACATAAATGATTTGGATGTGAGCATAAGAGGTACAGTTAGTAAGTTTGCCCATGACACCAAACTTGGTGGTGCAGTGGACAGTGAAGAGAGTTACCTCGGAATACAACAGGATCTGGACCAGATGGGCCATTGGGCTGAGAAGTGGCAGATGGAGTTGAATTCAGATAAATGCGAGGTGCTGCATTTTGGGACAGCAAATCTTAGCAGGACTTATACACTTAATGGTTAGGTCCTAGAAAGTGTTGCTGAACAAAGAGACCTTGGAGTGCAGGTTCATAGCTCCTTGAAAGTGGAGTCGCAGGTAGATAGGATAGTGAAGAAGGCGTGTGGTATGCTTTCCTTTATTGGTCAGAGTATTGAGTACAGGAGTTGGTAGGTTATGTTGTGGCTGTACAGGACATTGGTTAGGCCACTGTTGGAATATTGCGTGCAATTCTGGTCTCCTTCCTATCGGAAAGATGTTGTGAAACCTGAAAGGTTTCAGAAAAGATTTCCAAAGATGTTCCCAGGGTTGGAGGATCTGAGCTACAGGGAGAGGCTGAACAGTCTGGGGCTGTTTTCCCTGGAGCGTTGGAGGCTGAGGGGTGACCTTATAGAGGTTTACAAAATTATGAGGGGCATGGATAGGATAAATAGACAAAGTCTTTTCATTGGCATCAGGGAGTCCAGAACTAGAGGGCATAGGTTTAGGGTGAGAGGAGAAAGATATAAAAGAGACCTAAGGGGCAACTTTTTCACACAGAGGGTGGTACGTGTATGGAATGAGCTGCCAGAGGATGTGGTGGAGGCTGGTACAATTGCAACATTTAAGAGGCATTTGGATGGGTATATGAATAGGAAGGGTTTGGAGGGATGTGGGCCGGGTGCTGGCAGGTGGGACTAGATTGGGTTGGGATATCTGGTTGGCATGGACAGGTTGGACCGAAGGGTCTGTTTCCATGCTGTACATCTCTATGACTAAGTTAAATTAGCAAGTCGTGATCCAGAGGTCTCAGGTCTAATGTTTTAAAATGCACCAGTCTCCACAAGAAGTAGAGGTAACTTTCCACATTCCTGAGGAAACTCAGGATTAAGGGAACTTAGAACTTCAGTTTGCAGGTGTATTACAAAAAATTAGCAAATGCTTTGGTCAGTCCACAAATATTAATTTTACATGTGCAACAAGCAGTCTTAACCAGTGTATCATTATTCAGAGGCTGTTCAACATTACTACAAGGTAATGAGTATAACAAAATCATTGGCAGTTAGATGTTACTTTGAGGTATGAAATATTATGAGGTCTTCATCTGCAGTTGCTGGCAAGCAGTGTGACCAAAGGTGATCAAAGAAAGCTCACAGGGGAAGGAGGACAGGCTGCCGTTACATGGTACTGACAGGCAAGAGTCCAGGTTGAGGGGAGTGGGCGAGAGAAATAGTGAGAGACACAATCTTGAGGTGCAGTGGGGCACTGGCCTATTCAGGTCATGAGGAGAAAGTGAGGACTGCAGATGCTGGAGATCAGAGCTGAAAATGTGTTGCTGGAAAAGCGCAGCAGGTCAGGCAGCATCCAAGGAGCAGGAGAATCGACGTTTCGGGCATGAGCCCTTCCTCAGGAATGAGTGTGCCAAGCAGGCTAAGGTAAAAGGTAGGGAGGAGGGACTTGGGGGAGGGGCGTTGGAAATGCGATAGGTGGAAGGAGGTTAAGGGGAGGGTGATAGGCCGGAGTGAGGGTGGGGGCGGAGAGGTCAGGAAGGTGGTGCTGAGTTCGAGGGTTGGGACGGAGACAAGATGGGGGAAGGGGAAATGAGGAAACTGGAGAAATCTGAGTTCATCCCATGTGGTTGGAGGGTTCGTAGGCAGAAGATGAAGCGCTCTTCCTCCATCCATCGTGTTGCTATGGTCTGGCGATTGAGGAGTCCAAGGACCTGCATGTCCTTGGCGGAGTGGGAGGGAGAGTTGAAATGTTGAGCCACGGGGTGGTTGGGTTGGTTGGTCCGGGTGTCCCAGAGGTGTTCTCTGAAACGTTCTGCACGTAGGCGGCCTGTCTCCCCAATATAGAGGAGGCCACATTGGGTGCAGCGGATGCAGTAATTGATGTGTGTGGAGGTGCAGGTGAATTTGTGGTGGATATGGAAGGATTCCTTGGGGCCTTGGAGGGAAGCAAGGGGGGAGGTATGGGCGCAAGTTTTGCATTTCTTGCGGTTGCAGGGGACAATAGGTGCAGGAGTAGGCCTTTCAGCCCTTCGAGCCTGCACCGCCATTCAATAGAATCATGGTTGATCATTCCTAATTAGTATCCTCTTCCTGCTTTATCTCCGTAACCCTTGATTCCACAATCCTTGAGAGCTCTATCCAACTCTTTCTTAAATGAATCCAGAGACTGGGCCTCCACTGCCCTCTGGGGCAGACCATTCCACACAGCCACCACTCTCTGGGTGAAGATGTTTCTCATCTCTGTCCTAAATGGTCTACCCCGTATTTGGAAACTGTGTCCTCTGGTTCGGCACTCACCCATCAGCGGAAACATGTTTCCTGCCTCCAGAGTGTCCAATCCTTTAATAATCTTATATGTCTCAATCAGATCCCCTCTCAGTCTTCTAAACTCAAGGATATACAAGCCCAGCCGCTTCAGTCTTTCAGCGTAAGGTCATCCCGCCATTCCAGGAATTGACCTCGTGAACCTACACTGCACTCCCTCAATAGCCAGAATGTCTTTCCTCAAATTTGGAGACCAGAACTGCACACAGTACTCCAGGTGTGGTCTCACCAGGGCCCTGTACAGCTGCAGAAGAACCTCTTTGCTTCTATACTCAATTCCTCTTGTTATGAAGGCCAGCATGCTATTAGCCTTCTTCACTACCTGCTGTACCTGCATGCTTGCCTTCATTGACTGGTGGACAAGAACACCCAGATCTCTGTGTACTGCCCCTTTACCTAAATTGATTCCATTTAGGTAGTAATCTGCCTTCCTGTTCTTGCCACCAAAGTGGATAACCAGACATTTATCCACATTAAACTGCATCTGCCATGCATCTGCCCACTCACCTAACTTGTCCAGGTGACCCTGTAATCTCCTAACATCCTCCTCACATTTCACCCTGTCACCCAGCTTTGTATCATCAGCAAATTTGCTAATGTTATTGCTGATACCATCTTCTATATCATTTACATATATTGTAAAAAGCTGCGGTCCCAGCACGGATCCCTGCAGTACCCCACTGGTCACTGCCTGCCATTCCAAAATGGAGCCGTTGATCACCACCCTTTGTTTCCTATCAGCCAACCAACTTTCAATCCAAGTTAGTACTTTGCCCCCAATACCGTGCGCCCTAATTTTACTCACTAACCTCCTGTGTGGGACTCGATCAAAAGCTTTCTGAAAGTCCAGGTACACTACTGGATCTCCCTCGTCCATCTTCAGAGTTACATCCTCAAAAAATTCCAGAAGATTAGTCAAGCATGATTTCCCCTTCATAAATCCATGCTGACACTGACCTATCCTGTTACTACTATCCAGATGTGTCATAATTTCATCCTTTATAATAGACTCCAGCATCTTTCCCACCACTGAGGTCAGACTAACTGGTCTAGAATTTCCTGCTTTCTCTCTCCCACCTTTCTTAAAAAGTGGTATCACATTAGCCACCCTCCAATCCTCAGGAACCGACCCAGAATCTATCGAACTCTGGAAAATAATCACCAACACATCCACGATTTCCCGAGCCACCTCCTTCAGTACCCTGGGATGTAGACCATCAGGCCCCGGGGACTTATCAACCTTCAGACCTCACAGTCTCTCCAACACCAATTCCTGGCAAATATAAATTCCCTTAAGTTCAGGTCCTTCAGCCACTGTTACCTCGGAGATTGCTTGTGTCTTCCCCAGTGAACACAGATCTGAAGTACCAATTCAATTCTTCTGCCATTTCTTTGTTCCCCGTAATATATTCCCCTGTTTCTGTCTTCAAGGGCCCAATTTTAGTCCTAACCATTTTTTTGCCTTGCACATACCTAAAAAAGCTTTTACTATCCTCCTTTATATTTTTGGACAGTTTACCTTTGTACCTCATTTTTCCTCTGCATATTTCCTTCTTAGTAATCCTCTGTTGTTCTTTTAAAGCTTCCCAGTCCTCAGTTTTCCCACTTATCTTTGCTATGTTATACTTTTTCTCTTTTAACTTTATATGTTTCTTAACTTCCCTAGTCAGCCACAGCCACCCATGCCTCCTCCTGGGATCTTTCTTCCTTTTTGGAATGAACTGATCCTGCATCTTCTGCATTATACAAAGAAATATCCGCCATTGTTCCTCCACAGTCATCCCTGCTAAGGTATTGCACCATTGAACTTTGGCCAGCTCCTCCCTCATAGCTCCATAGTTCCCTTTATTCAACAGAAATATTGTCACTTCCGATTGTACCCACTCCCTCTCAAATTGCAGATTGAAGCTTATTGTATTATGGTCACTACTTCCCAATGGCTCCTTCACTTCGAGGTCCCTGACCAATTCTGGTTCGTTGCATAATACCAGATCCAGAATTGCCTTCTCCCTGGTCGGCTCCAGCACCAACTGCTCTAAGAATCCATCTCGGAGTCACTCCACAAAGTCTCTTTCTTGAGGTCCAATACCATCCTGATTCTCCCAGTCTACCTGCATGTTGAAATCCCCCATAACTGTAGTAACATCTTTGCAACAGGCCAATTTCAGCTCCTGATTGAACTTACAACCGACATCCAGACTACTGTTTGCGGGCCTGTAGATGACTCCCAAGAGGGTCTTTTTACCCTTAGTATTTCGAAGCTCTATCCACACTGACTCTACATCCCCTGACTCTAGGTTCCCCCCGCGCAAGGGACTGAATATCCTCCCTTACCAACAAAGCTACCCCACCCCCTCTGCTCGTCAGTCTGTCCTTACGATAGCACGTATAGCCTTGAATATTCATTTCCCAGGCCCTGTCCACTTGAAGCCACGTCTCAGTTATCCCCACAATATCGTATCTGCCAATTTCCCAAAGAGCCTCAAGCTCATCCATCTGATGTCTAATGCTTCATGCATTCATGTATAGTATTTTTAATTTGTTACTGCCCTGACCCTTCCCATCAACCCCTATTTCACTCAACCTTGCAGCATGATCCCTTTCCAAGTTTGCTGCCTCATTGATACGAAGGTGCCGGGAGTGCAGGTTGGGTTGGTGGGGGGTGTGGACCTGACAAGGGAGTCACGGAGGGAGTAGTCTTTTCAGAACGCTGATAGGGGAGGGGAGGGAAATATATCCCTGGTGGTGGGGTCCATTTGGAAGTGGCGGAAATGACGACAGATGATACTATGTATATGGAGGTTGATGGGGTGGTCGGTGAGGACCAGTGGTGTTCTGGATTAGTGGTGCTGGAAGAGCACAGCAGTTCAGGCAGCATCCAAGTAGCTTCGAAATCGACGTTTCGGGCAAAAGCCCTTCATCAGGAATAAAGGCAAATCCACACTTCAGGCTCACTGCCTTTATTCCTGATGAAGGGCTTTTGCCCGAAACGTCGATTTCGAAGCTATTTGGATGCTGCCTGAACTGCTGTGCTCTTCCAGCACCACTAATCCAGAATCTGGTTTCCAGCATCTGCAGTCATTGTTTTTACCCAGTGGGGTTCTGTCCTGGTGGCAGTTGGAGGGGTGGGGCTCAAGGGCGGAGGAGCGGGAAGTGGAGGAGATGTGGTGGAGAGCATCGTCAATCACATCTGGGGGGGAAATTGCTGTCTTTGAAGAAGGAGGCCATCTGGGTTGTACAGTTTTGGAACTGGTCCTCCTGGGAGCAGATGCGGCGGAGACAAAGGAATTGGGAATATGGGATGGCGTTTTTACAGAGGGCAGGGTGGGAGGAGGTGTAGTATAGGTAGCTGTGGGAGTCGGTCGGCTTATAGTAAATGTCCGTGTCGATTCGGACGTCCGAGATAGAAATGGAGAGGTCTAGGAAGGGGAGGGAGGAGTCTGAGACGGTCCAGGTGAATTTGAGGTCGGGGTGGAAGGTGTTGGTCAAGTGGATGAACTGTTCAACCTCCTCGTGGGAGCACAAGGCAGCGCCGATACAGTCATCGATGTAGCGGAAGAAAAGGTGGGGGGTGGTGTCAGTGTAGCTGCGGAAGATGGACTGTTCCACATATCCTACGAAGAGGCAGGCATAGCTGGGGCCCATGTGGGTGCCCATGGCTACTCCTTTGGTTTGGAGGAAGTCAGAGGATTGGAAAAGAGAAGATGTTCAGGATGAGGACCAGTTCAGTCAGTCGAAGGAGGGGGTCAGTGGAAGGGTACTGGTTGGTACGGCGGGAAAGGAAGAAGCGGAGGGCTTTGAGTCCATCGTGATGGGGGATGGAGGTGTACAGGGACTGGATGTCCATGGTGAAGATAAGGCGGTGGGGACCAGGGAAGCAAAAATCATGGAGGTGGGGAGGGCGTGGGTAGTGTCCCGAACGTAGGTAGGGAGTTCTTGGACTAAGGGGGACAGGACCGTGTCGAGGTATGCAGAGATGAGTTCGGTGGGGCAGGAGCAGGCTGAGACAATGGGTCGGCCGGGGTGGTCAGGTTTGTGGATTTTGGGCAGGAGGTAGAAACGGGCGGTGCGGGGTTGTGGGACTATGAGGTTGGAGGCGGTGGATGGGAGATCCCCTGAGGTGATGAGGTCATAGATGGTCTGGGAGATGATGGCTTGGTGGTGGGAGGTGGGGTCATGGTCAAGGGGGCAGTAGGAGGTCGTGTCTGCGAGCTGGCGTTTAGCCTTAGCAGTGTAAAAGGTCAGTGCACCAAACTACTACCGCGCCTCCTTTGTCTGCTGGTTTGATAGAGAGGTTGGGGTTGGAACGGAAGGAGTGGAGGGCTGCACGTTCCGAGGGTGAGAGGGGGGCGACAGGTTGAGGCGGTTAATGTCGCGGCGGCAGTTGGCTATGAAGAGATCGAGGGCAGGTAAGAGGCCAGCATGGGGTGTCCAGGTGGATGAGGTGTGTTGGAGGCGGGAGAAGGGGTAGTCAGAGGGTGGGCGGGAGTCCTGGTTGAAGAAGTAGGCGTGGAGGCGAAGGCGGCAGAAGAATTGTTCGATGTCTCGCCGCTTGTTGAACTCATTAATCCGAGAGCGTAGGGGAATGAAGGTGAGGCCTCTGCTGAGGACTGATCTTTCATCCTCAGAGAGGGGTAGTTCTGGAGGGATGGTGAAAACACGGCAGGGCTGGGAGCTAGGACCTGGTGTGGGGCTAGAGCTTGGAGTGGGGACGGGGTTAGGCATGGGGGCAGGAACAGAGATCGGCGTGGGGGCGGGGTTAGGCATGCGGACGGATATCGGCGTGGGGGCGGGGTTAGGCGTGGTGACGGAGATCGGCGTGGGGGCGGAGACGCATGCGGCGTGGTCGTTGGTCATGAGCATGGTTTGCTCCTTCTGGTCCCATCAAACATATTAACAATATGGTGAGAGCCTTGTGATATTGCCACCAGACTGGAAACCTAGAGACCCAGCTAATGTTCTGGGGCCTGAGTTCAAAATTGACTGTGGCAGATGGTTGATTCTGAATACAATAATATCTGGAAATAAAACTTTAATGACATTGAAACCATTGTTTGTCGTCATAAAAGCACATCTGGATCACTAATGACAAAGAATTGCCATCTTTATCCAGTTCTGGCCTACATGTGACTCCAGACTGACAGCAATATGGTCCACTCTTCATTGCCCTCTGAAATTACCTAGCAAGCCACTCATGTCCTTTCAACCTCACAAAATAAACTAGTTGTTGCTGTGTAGTTTTAAGGCACTGAAAAAACGCAATGATAACTTCAGCCATGTTGACCCTGCAAAGATCTGGGCATTCTCAACATTGACACCAAACTCCCTGAATTTTTTTAAAATTCTCTCATTAGGTGTAGGTAAAGTTGGCTGGTTGAACATTTGTTGCCTGTCCCTAGTTGCCCTTGAGAAGGTGACGGTGAGCTGCCTTCTTGAATTGCTGCAGTCCAAGTCCTATGGGTAGGCCCACAATGCCCTTAGGAAGGGAATTCCAAGACTTGGATCCAGCAACACTGAAGGAATAGCAATATACTTCCAAGTCAGGATGGGGAGTGGCTTGGAGGGGAACTTGCAGGTGATGGTGTTCCCATGTATCTACTCGCCTTCTGGATGGAAGTGGTCATGGGTTTGGAAGATGCAATCTAAGGAGCTTCAGTGAATTTCTGCAGTGCATCTTGTCCATAGCACACACTGCTGCCACGGAGCGTCGGTGGTGGAGGGAGTGGATGCCAATTATGTGGGCTGCTTTACCCAGACTGTCAATCTTTTTGAGTGTTATTGGAGTAGTGTTCATCAAGGCAAGTATCTGTAGCCTTCAACCCTTTCTGGACATCCTATGGAGAGAATCAAATTAGTTGGAAACAGGCTTCTTGATGCTTTGGTCATCTGGAGGAGGCAGAGATGTTCTTTGTTCCCAAGGGTTCTGCCATTCACTGTATAATTTCCACCTTGTACCTGGCCTTTCAAAATGCATCACCTCACATTCGCCCAGATTAAACTCCATCTGCCATTTTTCTGCCCATGCCTCCAACTGATCTGTATCCTGCTGTATCCTCTGACAATCCTCCTCACTATCCACAACTTCACCAATCTTTGTATCTTACTCTGCAAACTTACTAATTAGACCAGCTACATTTTCCTCCAAATCATTTATCTAGATCACAAACAGCAGAGGCAGCACTGATTCCTGTGGAACACCATGAATCATAGCCCTCCATTCCAAAAAGCATCCTTCCACCACTACCCTCTGTCTCCTATGACTAAGCTCATTCTGTATCCATCTTGCTAGCTCACCCCTGATACCATGTGCCTTTACCCACCCTTATATCCCAGGCCCTGTCATGACATGGCTTGCTTTCACCACATCCTCTCACTCACGCTCGAAACATTGATTCTCCTGTGCCTCGGATGCTGCCTGAAGGCTGTGCTTTTCCAGAACCATATCCTTTGACTCTTGCTTTCATCACAGCCAACCCATTTTCACTTACTCAGAGTCAGTAATACAGCATAGAAGCAGATTTATCAGTTCAACCGGAGGCATTGCATTTTGGTAAAACAGAGGGCAGAACGTCTATAATTAAAAGTCGGGCCTTGAGTAGTATTCTAGAACAGAGACCTAGGAGTTCAGGTACCTTAGAGTATAGGAGTTGGGACGTTATGTTGAGGTTGTACAAGATATTGGTGAGGCCTCTTCTGGTGTATATGCCCAGTTCTGGTCTCCCTGTTATAGGAAGGATATTATCAAGCTAGAGAAGGTTCAGAGTAGATTTACCAGGATAATACGACAAATGGAGGGTTTGAGTTATAAGGAGAGGCTGGAACTTCTTTCACTGGAGTGCACAAGCTGAAAGGTGACCTGAGAGGTTTATAACATCATGAGGGGCATAGATAAGGTGATTGGCAGGTGTCTTTGTCCTAGGGTGGGGGACTTCAAGACTAGGGGGCATGTTTTTAAGGCAAGAGGAAAAAGATTTTTAAAAAGACACGAGGGACATTTTCTTTCTAAAAAGGAGGTACATGTATGCAATGAACTTCCAAAGGAAGTGGTGGATGTGGGTACAATTATAATGTTTAAAAGATATTTAGATAACTACAAAAATAAGAAATATTTGGAGGAATATGCGCCAAGCACAGGCAGATGGGACCAGTTCAGTTTGGGATTATTTTCAGCATGTACTGGTTGAACCAAAGGATTTGTTTCTGTGCTGTGACTAAAATCTGATCCAAAATATTCATTTAATATCTCTCCCATCTCCTGAGGTTCAACACAAAGTCAACCTCTTTGATCTTTATGGGACCCTCCTGTCTCTCTAGTTGATCTCTTGGATTATCCTTAACCTTATTTCCTAAAGCGCTCTCATATCCTCTTTGCTTTCCTGATCTCCCCCTTAAGAATGTCCCTACACCCTTTAAACTGTTCAAGAGATTCGTTTGAACCTAGTTATCCATATCAAATAGGATTCTTTTTCATTCTTGACTAGAACCTCTATCTTTATTCATCCATTGTTCCCTAATCCTACCAACCTGACCTTTCCCTCTCACAGCAACATAACGACTCTGAACTCTCATTATCACACTTTTAAAAGCCTCCCATTTATGAGATGTCCCTTTACCTACAGTCTACTCCAATCAACTTTTGGAAGTTCTTGGCTCATGCCATTAAAATTTGCCCTTCTCAGTTTAAAAACTTTAAATTTTTATTGAAGACTAATCCTTTCCCCTAACTACTCTAAAACAGAGTATTATGATTATTGGACCAAAAGCATTCCCGTACTATCAATACAGTCACCTGTCCTGTCTTATTTCCCAAGACAAGGTCAACTTTTGCTCCGAAGAAACACTTACACATTGAGAAAAGTTTCTTTATCAAAAGACATTTAACTAATTTTCATCATCCAAATCTTTAACATTGGTAGTCCCAATCAATGTTTGGAAAATCAAAATCACCTACTACTACCTTATCATTCTTGCATATGCCCGAGATCTCTACATATTTGCTCCTCAATTTCCCTCTGACTATTGGGAGCATCTATACTACAATCCCATCAAGGTGATCATTTTGCTTCTATTTCTAATTTCAAGCCATAGGTTTTCAGTGGACAACTCTTCAGAAATATCTTCACTGGTTACAGCAGTAATGTTTTCTTTCATCAAAACCGCCAGCCCCCCCACCAATCTCCTCTTTTGCCCTCTTTCCATCCTTCTACCTATTCATTGTTGACTAAGTGAAGGAAGATGAAAAGTTCAATAGATGATAATGAAGACAATCTGCCTAACATTTTTCTTCTCTCTTTCTCTCTCTGGGCTCCATCTCCAACTATGTGCTCACCCCATCCCATTATCAGCATTTACAGAGGGACCTTGATTATCCAAAGGACACAGGCGGGTCTATTTCATTCGGTTAATCGAATGCTCGATAACATAGTTAGCCATGTGGCGGGGCCTTGCAATTTTGTTTGGATCATCCAAAATCCAGTTAATTGAAAGCTGGATAATGGAGGTTCCTCAATTACCCAAACAAGACAGTATTTACAAAATGTTGCATTAAACGGATGAGGAATAGAATTTTCTGACTTCAATTGAAATGCACTACCTTGAGGCCTTGTTCAGATAATCCGAAATTTGGATAATTGATGTTCAGATAACTGAGGTTGTTCTGCATACCACATTTTTCAAAATGCTGTCAGATCTGAAGAAGAGTCAGTGTTCGGTCTGTCTCTCCACAGTTGCTGCCAGACCTGATGTCCTCCAGCAATTTCTGGTTTTGTTCCAGACTTCAACCAATTCAATTCACTCCACTCCACATCAATAAACAGTTGGAAGCACAGGATACTGCAAAAGGCTATGGGCCCTGACAACATTCTGGCAATAGTACTGTAGACTCGGGCTCCAGTAGTTGCTGCTCCTTAGCTAAGCTCCTCCAGTACAGTTACAACACTGATATCTACCTGACAACATGGAAAATTGCCCAGGTATGTCCTGTCTGCAAAAAGCTGGACACAGCCAATTCTGGTTCCATCAGTCTACCCTCTATCATTAATAAAGCAATGGAAGGTGTCATCAACAGTGCTATCAAGCAGCACCTGCTCAGCAATGCTCAGTCTGGATTCCACAAGGGCCATTCAACTCCTGATTTCATTACAGCCTTGGGTTCAAACATACACAAAACAGCTGAATTCCAGCGGTCAGACAACTGCTTTCAATATTAAAGCTGCATTTGACCAAATGTGGCATCAAGGAGCACTGGCAAAACTGGAATCAAGGTAGAAAACTGAAAACTCTCTGCTCATTGGAGTCATACCTGGCACGTAGGAAGATGCTTGTTATTGTTAGAGGTCAACCATCTAGGTTTGGGCTGACATGTAGCAAACAACATTCGTGCCACAAAATTGTCAGGCAATGACCTTCTCCAACAAGAATCAAATCATCAGCCCTTGGCATTCAATGGTGTTATCACCACTACCAACAGCCTGGCATTGCCAGTGGCCAGAGACTGAACTGCACTAGCCATGTAAATATGGCAGCCACAAGACCAAGTCAGAGGCTAGGAATCCTGTAATTCACCTTCTGACCTCAAGGCCTGCCCCACCATCAACAAGGCACAAATCAGGAGTGTGACAGAATACTTCCCATTCACCTCGATGGATGCAGCTCCAACACCACAAGCAGCTTGACACCATCCAGGACACAGCTGCACATCCACAAGCATCCACTCCCTCCACCATCAATACTCAGTAGCAGCAGTGTGTACCATCCACAAGGTGCATTGCCGGAATTCACCAAGGCTCCTCAGAATACCTTTGAAATTCATAACCATTAACATCTAGAATGACAAGGGCAACAGATACATACAAACACCACCCCAGCAAAGTTTTCCTCCACTCACCATCCTGACTTGGAAATTGATCGCTGTTCTTTCAGTGTCATTGGGTCAAAATCCTGGAATTCCCTCCTGAACGGCAATGTAGAGCTACCGACAGCACATGGACTCTGGTAGTTCAAGAGAACTGCTCAGTACCATCTTCTCAACTGGTATCTATTGATGGGTAATTAATGCTGGCCCAGTCAGTGACACCCCCATCGGACAGACGAACCAACCTTTGGCAACAGCACAACCCGGCACTGATACAAATTACACGACCATTGAAATGGCAAGATTCTGTGACCAGTTACATTCACAGCTAAATCATATGTGGTACTTTCGGACAAGTTAATGCCTGGGCCAGTCTAACCACGAGTATCCCTTATTCCCAATAAAGGGCTTATGCCCGAAACGTCAATTCTCCTGCTCCTCGGATACTGTCTGACCAGCTGTGCTTTTCCAGCACCACACCCTCAACTCTGATCTCCAACATCAGCAGTCCTCACTTTCTCCTAACCACGAGAAACCCACCATAAAAGTAATCCACATTACAGCCATTATTACAGCTAGTGCAGAGCAAACATTCCCTGGCAACCAACATGGTAACTTTGAAGCCAAGTTTCCATGGCTTTGAGTCCTGCTTAGAGCTGCAATTGCAGTTTCCAATGGAAAATGTCGACAGGCTAATAGGACTGTTCAGGATACAAAGAATGAATAATTAAACAATAACAAAATGAGTTTTGGCTTTGTTTTTCTAATGCAGCTCATACATTTGTACAAGTATTTCATATCCATTTTTTTGTTGGTTTCTCTTCAGTATCCCTTATATAGGGGACTACATCATCATCATCATTCTTTGCTTTCAGAGACGAGGTGATTTTCCAAAACATGCTTGCTGAAGGCTTTTTCCAGTCTCCAACATTAAACTTTACGACTATTGCACTATCCTGCACAGTTCCATTATGTATCACAGAGGGTCAGGCAGGGTTCAGGAGTAGCACCATCTCAGACTTCAAGGTGCGTTTTCTTCCACCTCAAGAGATACAACTCCGGAAGGTGGACAGTTGGAGGCGCTGTCCTTCAGCTCAGACATTAACCCTTGCATGGTTCTGTTTCTGAGAAAATAAAGTGACATGCTCCTCAATATCCAAAGCAATATCTATCCTACAGCCACTATCTAAAGCATATCATCTGCCCATTGTCTTTGTGGAACCTCAGGTTTGCAAATTGATTTCCTGATTTCTACATTACAACAGGGACTACACTTCAACAGAAGTTCATTGGTCATAAACGCATTGAGACTTCCAAAGGGCCCGAAAACCACTGTCAATGCAATTCCTCTTTTCCTATTTCAACAACATAGGGCAGGAATTTACCAAGTAGCAGAGTTGTCCTTCTCTGCCACTCTAGAGTGGGTGGAGAAAGAATGCCCCCTGATCCTAGCTGCTCCTCAATCTTGTAATTCTTCGAGGAATTTTATTCCTCTAAAGATACCTGGTGAAGTGGGTCCATGAGGGAGGCATCTTATACTCGACCCTGCCCTCCTAACAGGATAACCTGACGCGGACTTTCTCCTATCAGTCTCAACCGAGGCCATGCAGGACACTACTCTTAATCGGTCATTAAAACGGCCATTAGAAAGATTCCATTCAGGAGAGCATGAGCAGGCCATGCAGGGTGAAATGGTAAAGGTTGGTGGGTGGACGTCCCTGACCCCAAGCCCACAGTGATCCATAAAACACTGCCCTCCCTCTTAGTCTTTCTTGGAGGTTGGAGTCTGTTGGGTCTGTTTG
Source organism: Chiloscyllium punctatum (assembly GCF_047496795.1). NCBI lineage: Eukaryota > Metazoa > Chordata > Chondrichthyes > Orectolobiformes > Hemiscylliidae > Chiloscyllium > Chiloscyllium punctatum. Next base: position 6,767,785 of record NC_092744.1, on the reverse strand, counting down.
GAAAAGCCTTCCTCTGATTCCTATTCTTCAATAATTTTTTATCCCTAAACAGATGTGGAAATGATTACCTGTAACCAAATTTAATTTGATTTTCAGAGATCAGAAGGAACATCCCAGCGGCTGCACAGAAAGCAAAATTATTCATGGAGAGCTTGTCAGAGAGTAAACCAAGAGCTTCCCTGGTGCCCGACATATCCTCCACAACCCTGATTCACTGTAGCCATGAATTAGATTCACACTGGAGCCTCTACATCAACAAGAGATAGCGTTCCAGGCAACAGTACCAGTAATTTCTCCAAACAGCAATAGTTTGGTTCCCAATAGTGCACACAGACTTCTTATTTTAATATACATTAGATATTGACAGGTAGCTGCTGTGCCTGTTCCTGGAATAGACCAAAGGATTCAATTTAATCAGTAATAGCTCTTTCTAATGCTGTTCTCGTAATTATCTTCAGAAGACTGACAGTTCCAACATAGCTGTCCGATATTGTATTTGTGTTGGTGGGTGGGGTGGGGTGGTGGTGGTGGGGATGGGGGTGGTGGTGTTGGTGGGTGGGGTGGTGGGGGCGAAGCTATGCCACAAAGTTAACTTCCTCCATTGCTCTTCAATGGATCTTCTTTTAATTAAACAGAGGGGCAAGAAATAGTTTGTTGCCTGGAATAACTGTTTCAATAAAATACTTTTTCAAAGACTGGGTATTGGTGGCAACTCCTTAAAAAGGTGAAGCACAGAAGTTAATAAATTTACGCAGAATATTGATGATTGCAAGTTGACTCGAAAGATGAGTCAGTGACAGAAGGACTTTGTGTGGTCGACATTCAGAGCCAAATCATTAATGATAGCAAGCAGCATCAGCATTATACGTGCTGACTCATCAAGGTCTCCAATTCATCTTTGATTCTTATAATGAGTATTAATCCATCTAAAATGAATCAACGTATTGAGAAAACAAAATAAAAACCAAAATATCTGCGGGTACTGGAAATCAGAAACAAAAACAGAAATTGCTGGAAATGCTCAGCAGTTCTGCTTTCTTTCCAGAGATGCTGCCAGGATTAATGCTCCAGGTCCAGTGACCCTATCCCAGGACTGGCATATTGAGAAGGCATTTTGTGTATCAGGGAAAGATCTGCAAACAGTGATATGCGCACCAACTGCTATTCATGGGTAGTTGTGGAGGATAGGAAGAGGAGTATTGCTTTTTTTCCATTTAGTCTAAATATTAGCTTTAAAATTGGTATTTGTAAGACAAGCTAAATTCCTCAGCAGCTCCATTTCATGGTACTTAATAAAACAATAACTTGCATTTATCTAGCACCTTTCACACAGTGCAAATGTTCCAAGGTGCAACATTGTGTCATTATTAAACAAAATTTGGGCATGTCAGGAAATGTTGGGGTATATGTGAAAAATGTGGTCTGAAAGATGAGTTTTAATGGGTGTCACTAAAGAGAGTTAGAAAGGTGGAGAGATGTGGGAATGGACTTCAAAGTTAAGTTCACCAATCGTGGATATTTAGACAGAGGGTACACACCTTGGAGGGCAGCAAAGCTTGAAAAGGGTTATAAGGACCAGCAGGGGTGAGGCCATGGAGACTCCTGAAACATGAGAATTAAAACAAAACACATTGTTTAACTGAGAGCCACTGTCGATCAATGGGTGAACTGTCCTTGGAGTTGTGAACAGTCTCACGTTTAATCATGGGAAGCATATGGGAGGCTAGTTAAAAAAAAAACAGTAGTTACCTCTACACTGGATTATTTCAAAAGAAACGAATGAGGAATTCAGCAACAGTTGTGATAAGGCAGATGGAGTCAGGTGAGTGTAGAAATGTGTGGTTGATGTGGCTATGAATTCAGAAACTCATTGCCATTTAAAAGTCTGATAGCAGTCAGTCTCTGGGGAATCACGAGATGAGTTACAAACTGCAGTCTTCCTAGCTTCTGATCTGCTCTTGTAGCCAATGTGTTTATATAGCAAGTCCACTTCAGTCCACCTCAGTTTCTGGTCAATCATAACTCCCAGGATATTGATCATGGGAGATTCAGTGTTGGCAAAGCCACTGAATGTCATGGGATAATCATTAGATCGTTTCTTATTGAAGATGGTCAGAGTTTGGTTTGCATGTGTTACGAATGTTATTTGCCACTTGCAAGCCTGGATGTGGTCCAGATCTTGTTACATTTGAACATAACTGCTTCAGTGTCTGAGGAGTTGTGAATGGTGTTGAACATTCCACAATCATCAGTGAACATCCCCTCTTCTGACCTTAAGGTCTTTGACGAAGCAGCTGAAGATGGTTGGGCCGAGGCCATTACCCTGAGAAACTCCTGCAGAGATGTCCTGGAGCTGAGATGACTGATCTCCAACAACCACAATCATTTTCCTGTGTATTAACAGTGGAGAGTTGTTCCCTGTCTCCTAATTCCATTTAATCCCAGTTTTGCTAGGGTTCCTTAATGCCACACACAGTCAAATGCAGCTTTCAATGTCAAGGGTGGTCACTGGTAATTCTGTTCAAATAAAATTCTCAAGAAACTATAGTAAACTGGTCAAACAGGACTTCCCTTCATATATCCATGTTGACACTGGCCAAACTGAATTATTTTCTGAACATACAGTAATCAAACTTGATAACAGATTATCGTATTTCCCCGACTAGTGATTGCTTGCATAAAGGGGAGGGAGGGAGAGACAGACAGACAGAAAGAGAAAGAGAGAGAGAGAGAGAGAGAGAGAGAGAGAGAGAGAGAGAGAGAGAGAGAGAGAGAGAGAGAGAGAGAGAAAAAAAGAGAGAGAAAAAAAGAGAGTGAGAGAGAGAGAAAAAGAGAGCAAGGGAGAAGAAAAAAAGAGAGAGAGAGAGAGAAGAGAGAGAGAGAGAGAAAGAGAGAGAAAGAGAGAAAGAGAGAGAAAGAGAGAGAAAGAGAGAGAAAGAGAGAGAAAGAGAGAGAAAGAGAGAGAAAGAGAGAGAAAGAGAGAGAGAGAAGAGAGAGAAAGAGAGAGAAAGAGAGAGAAAGAGAGAGAAAGAGAGAGAAAGAGAGAGAAAGAGAGAGAAAGAGAGAGAAAGAGAGAGAAAGAGAGAGAAAGAGAGAGAAAGAGAGAAGAGAAAGAAAGAGAAAGAAAGAGAAAATGAAAGAGAAAGAAAGAAAGAAGGAGAGAAAGAAAGAAGAAGGAGAGAAAGAAAGAAGAAGGAGAGAAAGAAAGGAGAGAAAGAAAGAGAAAGAGAGAAAGAAAGAGAAAGAGAGAAAGAGAGAAAGAGAGAGGGAAAGAAAGAGAGAAAGAAAGAAAGAGAAAGAGAGAAAGAGAGAAAGAGAAAAAGAGAGAGGGAGAGAAAAAAGAGAGAGAGAGAGAGAAAGATAAAAAGAGAGAAAGATAGAAATAAAAGAGGGAGAAAGAAAAAAAAAGGAGGGAGAAAGAAAAAGAGGGAGAAAGAAAAAGAGGGAGAAAGAGAAAAGGGAGAAAGAGAAAAGGGAGAAAGAGAAAAGGGAGAAAGAGAAAAGGGAGAAAGGAGGGGAAGAGATAGGCAAGGAAAAAAAAGAAAGACAGAAAGAGAGGATAAGGAGAAGAAAAAAAAAAGGAAATAGAAAGGATGAAATAATTTGACAATCTGCTTTGACTTCAAATGATCAAGTGCAGAGTCACAACTGGACTAACAATAAAAAGTGTATTAATCAAATCATGAAGCTGCATAAAACAGTTTCTAAATATTCTTCATATCAATTGTGCTTTCCATGTTGGACAGTTGCATGTCACCAAATAAATAAAGCCAAGGTTTACATTAATGAAGTATCTGTCAAAATCGGCTTCTCTTCTGAAAGGTCACAACAATGTTGGCTTTAAATTCTGAAGGAACATAGGGACAATGTTGCAGCAAATAAAATGTTGTTGCCCAAAGCCAGTGGCAAGAGATTAAGAAAGCACAAATGGCTCATTGGTTATTTATGAAGTTCAAACTGACTTCGACAGAGACTTGGATCTTTGCAATGCAGCACACAATGTGCCCATTAAAGGAGCAGATAATATTAATGTGGAAAAATGAAAAAAATGTATTTTCTTTGATAGGTGTCACAAAGGCGACCATAGCCATGCTTCAGAGGTAATATCAAGCTATAAAAATAGCCAATGAATTATAATGCCCCTTCACAAATTAAATGGGAATATTTTGAATGGTTGATTGAGCATGCTAAACAACTCTATTCATAATGTACGTATCTCTACTCATAATCACATGATTCAATGAGTGCCATTGCAATGTAGTCAATTTCCCCCGAAATTCTGGCCAGGATTGACAAAATCCACATTCTTATTACTGTTCTGTTAAAGAATATTCTCCTGGATTGCAGGTTGAATCATGCTCAGTCCAATCAACTGGACCTGGACTTGAACTCTGATTTCAAAAAAGAATATCCAAAAAACTAAATGTGCTAGATGGAACTCGCTATTCACCCCATTCCCAAGAACTGCTGAGACAACTGGTCAAGTAGTAAACACACTGTAGAAAGTTACAGATGTACCTTCATAAGAATGCTGCGTTCCTTCACTGGAGCGGTCAGACATTCCACCAATTGCACAAATTCCCTCTTTCTTGTTGATGACTTTCCTGAATGTTTTGCTGATCTCTTTGTCTTTCAGCTCTTGGAAAACCTGAAAAGTTACAAAACAAAAAAGTCAGTGAAATGTTCTGGTTGGCACAACTGCTGTGTATTATGTAAATTTGTGTGGTCTTCTTTCAACGTTGCAGACCATATTCACCTCTCTATATCAGGAGACTAAACGTTGACTGGGTGGCTGCTTTACAGAACATCTCCATTGAGTCTGCGGGCATGACCCCAAGATTCCAGTAGCCTGTCATTTACACTCTTCACCCTTGTCCTCATTCTAAACTCTCCCTGTCCTTGTTCTAATGCGGAGTTCCAATTACATTCAGCGTATGCCTAAGGTACAGCATCTCAGATGTCTATTGCAGCCTTCCATACTGATTACCAAATTTAACAATTTCAGACTGCAATCTCTGTACATTTTGTTTCTTTCAGTTTTAAACTAATTTCCTCTTATTTAGCTTTAGATGGCAGTCACCATTAGACTTCTTCTAGGCACTTTTGTTTCCTTACTGTCCCACTATTGGTCCCCGTGACCCCACAACACCAACCTTTTGTTACTCAAGCTCTTCTGCCCTCCACCCGATCTCAGATCTTCTGTTCTGGTTTAATTATCACTAGCTAAATCAATGGCATTCCTAACTTTTCCCAGTTCTCAAATTTTTATTGACCTGAAAACATTATTTTTACTTTTCTCTCAACAGATGCTGTAAGTACAGTATTTCCAAATTTTCTTATTTATTATCACCACCAGTGAAGGTAGGATCAGGTGATGTTCTTACCCAGTTAGTCTGTCTCACAGTGTAAACAATATTCCTCAAAAAAACCAACAGACCAATTTAACTGAAGTGTGGTATACAGCAAGGAAAGGACTTCCGCGAATCTGTGAATCAAGACCCAGGAATTACTTTGAAATCATTAAGTGAACTGCCTTTTTCTTCTAGAATAGTGTACATCATATTTTAGAATGTTGTCTACTGTATGAGCTGTGAAGGAATTCATCATGCGAGCAGAGTTTTCACAGCAGATTGGATATAGATGCACCGAAGCCTCCTTACGGTGATGGAAGTTCTTGATTTAAAAAAGAAATTCTTTTCAGCTCTGCAGTTACAGACCATCGACCAGGAAGGGGATAAACTCAAGGAGGAGCTGCACAGTGGCAACAATTAGTGAGCATGGTGGAAGAGGCATATGTTCGATACAACCTCTGCACTAGTTTCCGGTTTGTCACATTATTTCCAGTGTCAAGATGTTATTATGCCCTGGTGTCACAAGTTTGCTGTTCCCATCAATCCTAGAGCAAAACATGGGCATGCCTAAATATATATACACAACATAATCATATTCACCAAAAAAACATAGGTGCAATTCCAAATTGCATTTTCCAGTTCTGTTCTTCAAAGCATGCTGCAGGTAAATTACCATGTACTACACAGATAAATAAAGTCAGATGTACAGCATGGAAACAGACCCTTTGGTCCAATTCATCCATGCCAACCAAATATCCGAAATTAATCCAGTCCCACTTCCCAGCATTTGGTCACACCTCAGCGTCCCATGCTCCAAGAAAATAGCCCCAGTCTATTCAGTCTCTCCCAATAGCTCAAACCTTCCAGTCCTGGCAACGTGCTTGTAAATCTCTTCTGAATCGTTTCAAGTTTAATCCTTTTAAATTTATTTCAGCCTGCACAATTTCAAAATCAATTTAAGATTTGTTTCCTTCATTAGTTCTTTGCAACAGTTTGCAATCCAACAGAAGGTGATATTTTCCCTCAACTTTTGTTGTGCTCTGACTAAACCAAACTCCCCATCCTACAAATCCAGCAGAAATGGCCACAACTAAAAAGAAAGACCTATAGCACTGCAAAGAGCAGTCAGCAAGCTACAGGTACAGGGAGGGGCAACACAGGAATAGGGGAGGACCGTGCATTGACAATATTTGGGAACATAGCCCAGAGGAGCATGTAATATTCAAAATCAGAGGATCAGCGAGCTGGACAACTGGTTTACAATGCAGAGTAGAGTAATGTCGACAGACTAAACAGCAACTGAGTTTACCACGGAGGACACTTCTCAATTTCTCCCCTCACTTGAGGCATGGTGACCCTCAGGTTAAACCACTACCAGTTGTCTCTAAAGACAGGCCCTATAGTCCAGTAGGACAATGGCAACATTAATATTTTTAATATTTCAAGTAAACACAGAATTATTCACTAACCAGAATTCAGAATTCTACCCAGAAGAAAGGTAGAAGACAGAGGGTAGTGGTGGAGGGTTGTTTTTCAGACTGGAGGCCTGTGACCAGAGGAGTGCCACAAGGATCGGTGCTGAGTCCATTACCCTCTTGGATGTGACTTGGATGTGAGCATAAGAGGTACAGTTAGTAAGTTTTCAGATGACAGCACAATTGGAGATGTAGTGGACAGCAAAAAAAAGGTTACTTCAGATTACAACAGGATCTCGATCAGATGGGCCAATGGGCTGAGGAGTGGCAGATGGAGTTTAATTTAGATAAATGTGTGGTGCTGCATTTTGGGAAAGCAAATCTTAGCAGGACTTATACACTTAATGGTAAAGTCCTAGGGAGTGTTGCTGAACAAAGAGACCTTGGAGTGCAGGTTCATAGCTCCTTGAAAGTGGAGTCACAGGTAGATAGGATAGTGAAGGCGGCGTTTGGTATGCTTTCCTTTATTAGTTGGAGTACTGAGAACAGGAGTTGGGAGGTCATGTTGCAGCTGTACAGGACATTGGTTAGGCCACTTTTGGAATATCGCTTGCAATTCTGATCTCCCTCTTATTGGAAGGAAGTTGTGAAACGTGAAAGGGTTCAAAAAAAGATTTACAAGGATGTTGCCAGGGTTGGAGGATTTGCACTATAGGGAGAGTTTGAATAGGCTAGGGCTGTTTTTCTTGGAGCATTGATGGCTGAGGGGTGACCTGATAAAGGTTTACAAAATTATGAGGGACATGGATAGGAAAATAGACAAAGTCTCTTCCGTGGGGTGAGAGACACCTAAGGGGCAACTTTTTCACACAGAGGGTGGTACGTGTGTGGAATGAGCTGCCAGAGGATGTGGTGGAGGCTGGTACAATTGCAACATTTAAGAGGCATTTGGATGGGTACAGGAATAGGAAGGGTTTGGAGGGATATGGGTTGGGTGCTGGCAGGTGGGACTAGATTGGGTTGGGATATCTAGTTGGCATGGACAAGATGGACCAAAAGGTCTGTTTCCATGCTGTACATCTCTATGACTCTAAGTCACAAAAACCAAGAGTTTGATCATGACCTGTATTTGGCTTTAAAAGGTGCAGACCCTTTTGTTATTTTAAACATGAAGACACTCAAAAGAAACAAGAGCTGAAGGTTCCCACCAATAGCTGGAATTGCAGCATCATCAATTACCCAAAAACGTCTCAGACTTTAAGGACTGGTCACTAGTGGTTCAGAGGAGGAAAAGAAACATCAGCTGGACAGGGCCATCAAGCCAAAAAAGCTGATTTTTAAAATTTGACAATGGATAATATGATGAACATCAGGATGAATCGTGAAATCACACCGAGCTTAGAAGATTCAAAAGCTAAATAAAACAAATCTGAGAGACATTGCAATTACAGGATAGACAGAAAAATGTTGCAGGAAGTAGATTTAAGCATGACTTTGCAAATATTAAAAAATAAATCTCAGTATATCCATCTCACTCCAGCTATGATTTTACATTATTAACACGGAAACCAATTTTCCTCCAATTGGTCTTCAAAAGGCAATGTGGATATTACATAAAGCAATATGTACTCCATAGGTATAATGCCCTTCCCTGCTTTCTCAGAACAGAGCATATCCTGACTTAGCAACAACAATGTCACAGTGGATTGGTGAGTTGAATTTCTCAAAACATGCAATTTTAACGACCAATGAAGCCTCATACTTCAATTTACAGGTTAGTGCATATTGCTCTGTAAACAATGAAAAGTATGTGATGTAACATGCAAGGAACGAAGTGTACCCCAGAGTAGGAAACCAAATATTTTAACCAGTTGTCCTGACGATAATATATTTACATACCATACAGCAATTGTGCCAACCAGAACACTTGTTCCCTCCTAAAGATAAATGATCAAAGATGAAAGGGAAACAGAAGAATGGGTCCAGATTTGTAATATTTGCACGTCTTTTGCAATTTGTTTGTTAATTTCCTTAACATTATTCCACAAAATGCCACAACATCGAATGTTTACAGATAATAAACAAATCCCATTGTTTTGTCAGCTGATCTGTAACAAACTAAAGGGAGGCCAAACAGAAAAGAGATTGTGTTTGGGCTTAACAAGAGGAACCTGTGGGACATTCACTCCCGAGCATGTTAGCACAAATACTCATCATATTTCAGAGAGGTTATAAGCAGGGTAATGGTACCGTAACATTGGTCAACAACGAGGCTGGATCGTCTTTCGGTTGGACAGAACTTGAGTATTACTTTTAAAAAAGCATTACATCATAGCTACAGACCCTGAATTCATCAGACCAGTTTGCAAAAAATACCAATCTAGAAGGAAAACAACATTTACAATGCAGGAGAGGACAGCAATGACCGGTTAGCAAGTGCACAGTGATTGGTTAAGGCACTGTCATGGTGAATGCACCAGTGAATGATGACTGACAGTTATCTGCCAAGAATTACATTTTAGAGATGAAAAAACTGCAGATGCTAGAATCCAAGGTCGACAGGCAGGAGGCTGGAAGAACACAGGCAGCATCAGGAGAAGTCAACGTTTCGGGTGTCCTGAAGAAGGGTTACAAGCTTTAAATTTTAAACAGCGAAGATTAACTGATCAAAAAAGGACCAGAGAATGGCTGTCACCTATTTTATTGGGTTTGAACAGCACAGTATTTGTGCATATTCTGTATACAAAAATCATGAACCTGTGGAATAATACATGCAGTTTCCAATTGAGCAAGCATGGCACATTGCCAGTCAAAGTGATAATTCTAAATTGGTGATGTATTTCTTTAAACACTATTATTGAACAAATATTGTTGAACCGTAGAACTATATCAACTGTCAGACAGTTTGATTTGAGATTTGCAAGCATGGGATGGTTACACACTTTGTTTGCAGCAAACAGCTGGATGGACATGCTATGGTTTTCTATTACATTGGTATTTCTTGAGAATTTCCATGAAGTAAAGGCAAAGTCACAATGGCCAAAAAGTGTGGTGCTGGAAAAGCACAGCCAGTCAGGCAGTATCTGAGGAGCAGGAAAGTCAGTGTTTCAAGCGTGAGCTTATGTTCAAAATGTTGACCCTCCTTCTTCTCCTTGGATGCTGCCTGACCTGCTGTGCTTTGCCAGCTACACACTTTTTGATGCTGAACTCCAGCATCTGCAGTCTTCACCTTCACAAAGTCACAACAGTCCTACTAGGCCATTTGCCTTCTTTTTATTGTTGTGGTTCTGTTCGCCGAGCTGGGAATTTGTGTTGCAGACGTTTCGTCCCCTGTCTAGGTGACATCCTCAGTACTTGGGCGCTGCAGGGAGTGGAGTGCATTATTTCCCCCTCCAACTCTATTTTGATTTAATCCCTGCCCTCCCCTTCACCGTTTCATCACACAGCATTGCCCTTTGATGTGAAGGGCAGTGCTGGTCACTGGCAACTCGGGTGTTTTCCTTTCTTCCTGGTGGTGGAAACTGAATAAAGATTTGTATGCCTTGTGTCTCTCACCTGCGCACGTGAACACACACAACATGGGTGCTGGGGAAAAAATAAGCACTACTGCAGTTCGGCGGTAGTGTAAAAACAAACAAAAAAAGAACAGGAGTGTCAGACATCGCAGTGTTCACTCGCTAAATAAAAAAAAAACACCAACTATCCACGAAATGACACGACCAGCTATCCTTAGTAGCCACACACGCGGATGACAAGCAACATGAATTCGACTGGGACAACACTACTATTATAGGACAAGCCAAACAGAGAACAGCCAGGGAATTCCTAGAGGCATGGCACTCATCTACAGATTCAATCAACAAACACATCGACCTGGATCCAATATACCGGCCACTACAGCGGACAGCTGGAACTGACAACCGGAAGCGGCAGAGACAAACCACTATAAATGCCGGAGGAAAGATCACAGAAGCGCTTCACAGGAGGCTCCCAAGCACTGAGGATGTCATCTAGATAGGGGACGAAATGTCTGCAACACAAATTCCCAGCTCGGCGAACAGAATCACAACAACGAGCACCCGAGCTACAAATCTTCTCACAAACCTTGAATGCCTTCTTTTTAACCATGTGATTAATTCAAACTACACTTTCCATGACCATCAGCTCTAGACCACACACCATCCTCACTTGGAACTATAAATCATCATTCATTCCCAGGCAGTAGATCAAAATCATGGAATCACTTCCTAATGGGGCTCTAACTATAACTAGACCAGTTGGAATGCAATGAAGTCAACAGCTCTCACCCCTTTCTTCGGGTCTATTAACTGGTGATCTCTTCCACTTTTAGAGAAATTGTTTTCTTTAAGTCACCCTTCCACAGTCTTCCATCTTTTTGAAGGCCAATTGGGAAGATGAAGAGGAGTCAGGTCAGGGCTAGATATGCTCTAGAAGATGTTCAACAGCTGGGAAGCTTTGCAGTCGGAATATGGTGTGGTATAGGTAAAAGAAAAATTAAACAGCATTCCTGAAATTTGTCTCCTGTGAGAAAGGATGAGGAATAGAGTAAACAGGGGGGCTTGAAAGAATCATAGATTCAAACCCAGACCCAATGTAACCAGCAGTACTCCGGGATGACGATGACAAGAGAAAAGAAGCATGACTCAAGTAGGAGATCAGATCAAAACACAGACAGATGATCCCAGAAGAATCCAAAGTAGAAGTAGAGGTAGTCAAAAGGAACCAGGGCTATTTCACTTGGTTTACAATGCAACTCTTGGTTAGTTGCTGTAGCAGCACAATTGCAGCACCACAACTTTGGAAATGTACCAAAAGGACATATAACAAGAAAACAATCTACAAATGGCTGAAAACAAACACGAGGTTCACTCACCGAGACAAATTCTTCAAAACTGATCTTTCCATCCTTGTTGTGATCTCCTACATTAAGGATCTGTTCCACAATTTCACGCACCTTGTACCCAGGTAAAGGAAGGTTTGCCTCCTTAAAGAGATCTTGAAGCTCGTAATCACTGACGTAGCCAGAATTGTCAAGATCTTTTGAAAAGAAAATCCTCAGGTTTAACGCAGTCTGCAGCACAACAGCCAATATGATGTACACATCATATTCATCCAGTGGTCATCTGTGTGTCCACCCCTGCCCCACCCACAGTTTGAAAAGATTAATAATTCAATTAGCATCATGTTTAGAGTTTATCAAATACTTTCAACAAATTATGCGCACTGATTTGGAGATGCCGGTGTTGGACTGGGGTGTACAAAGTTAAAAACCTCAACCATTACAACCCTATCATTCTTACAGATAACCGGAGATCTCTCTCCATACTTGCTTCTCAATCTCTCGCTGGCTCCTGGGGACCCTTTCTTCTTTCTCAGTTCCATCCATACAACTTCACTGGATGATATCCCAGGAGTATCTTCCCCAATTACACTGATGATATTACAGTTTAAAAAGAGGTGTATTTTGATCTTTTTTTGTAAAATATAAAAAATAAGGTTGCGAGAGAGGTGGCAAGCTGTCTACTCAGAGCCATTGGCGAAAACAGTTTGAGGCACCTTGGGGATTTTTTGAAAGTTGGAATGAGAGGCAGCCTGAATGGGCAGTGCAGGATCCCACTGAACCAGGATTGTTAGTTTATTTAGTAGCAGTTATTGCTGGCTTTTGAAGTTGAGTGGAACCTGTGGAATATCTCTCCCCACATCTTACACAGAAACAGATACAGACACACACAGAGACACCGGTTTGTCCTGACATTTTTCCCTCCTAGACTGGAGGATTACATGTCAAACAACCTTTTTTTTTAAAAACTGATTTTATCTTTACCAAGGGTATGTTTATGGAATATTACTATAAAGGAACCTCGATTATCCAAATGATGTGGGAGGGGTGTATGTTGTACGGTTAATCAAATGCTGGATAACAGTTTAGCCAAGCAGCGGAACTTTGCAATCTTGCCAGATAATCTGACATTTGGATAATTGAATGCTAGATAATCAAGGTGGTTCTGTATATTGAAACAGTTACTGTTTAGTGGTTAAATAATCTAATATTCTGTTAAGGTTTCCAATAAAATTAAGTTATTCCAATTTCTTCTTTCTTTTGTTGTATTTTCACTATAGCATATGAAAAAAGTGTGTTTTGCTTCAAATCTGGCAGTGAGACCAATTGAATTATATTCAGATCACAACACCTTTAAAATAAGAAAGAATTAGAGTCTAGACTATCTTCTCAATATATTTTGAGGTGGTTTGGTCTGGTCCATAACAACTGCTGTAATGTCAGCCCGAACCAAAAATGCCACTCCGCCTTCAATATTGCCCCACCACCACCACCCCCCATTTCTATCCTCCCTATAACATCTACACTCCAGAACATTAAACTGCCATTCCTGTCCATCCCTGAGCCACATTTCTGAAGTAGCTGTGATATCCCAGTCCCATGTTCCCAACCATGCCACAGTGAATGTTAAGATCTGGGAAGCACTGACGATCAGGTCTGAATGCCCACTGGTCTCTTGAGATATTGGGATAGGTGGATAAAGTGAAGGTGGTATATGGGATACTTGCCTTTATTAGTCAAGGCATAGAGTTGAGAGCAGGGAGGTGATGCTGGAACGGTGTATAACTTTGAGTCGGGCAAAGCGAGAGTATTGTGTGCAGTTCTGGAATCCATAATCTATAAGGATGGAATTGCAATGGAGAGGATACAGAGTAGATTTATCAGGATGGTGCCTGGGCTGGAGAGTTTCAGTTATGAAGGGAGATTGCACAGACTGGGGTTAGTTTCCTTACAACAGAGGAGAATGAAAGGGGTCACAATTGATATGGATGAAATTATGAGGGACTCACATAGGAAGGAACCTTTCCTCTTAAAATGGAAAGATCAATGACCAGGGGGCATAGATTTAAGGGAAAAGGCAGAAGGGAAAATCTTATTCACCCAGAGGACAGTGGGAATCTGGAATTCGCTGCCTGTAAGGATAAAGTCATAAGTCACACAACACCAAGTTATAGTCGAACAGGTTTATTTGAAATCACAAGCTTTTGGAGCACAGTTCCTTTGTCACTTCACCTGATGAAGGAATGGCACTCCGAAAGCTTGTGATTTCAAATAAAACTGCTGGACTGTAACCTGACGTGGAGAGACTTCTGCCTTTGTCCACCTCCACATCATGGCCTGTAAGGATGGTAAGGGCAGAAAACCCTCAGCATTGAATGAGTATTTAGATGGGCAATTGTGATACCGAGGCTATGGGCCAAGTGCTGGAATAACAAGATTGGAATATTTAGATGGTTGTTTTGACCAATGCAGAAATCATGGGCTAAAGGGCCTTTCGGTCTGCTGTGGATGTTTGATTTCCACCTTGAACTATGAAAGGCAAGTCAGACCAAAAACAGAAATTGCTGGAGAAACTCAGCAGGTCTGGCAACATCTGTGGAGAGAAAGTCGAGCTCACGTTTTGTGTCCAGAGACCCTTCTTCAGAGAAGTCAGATCAGTGTCTCACACACCAGTTTTGCTCTCTGGGCTGAACTAATATGGCTATTCCTGCTAGACCACCAGTGCACAGAAGAAACTCTTGTACAGTACAGTGTGCAGCTATAGCTAGAGTCTAGATTAGAGTGGTGCTGGAAAAGCACAGCAGGTGAGGCAGCATCCAAGGAGCAGGAGAATTGACGTTTCGGGCAAAAGCCCTTCATCAGGACTGAAGGCAAGGAGCCTCCAGGGTGGAGACATAAATGGGAGGGGGGTGGGGTGGGGCTGGGGAGAAGGTAGCAAAGAGTACAATGGGTGGATGGGGGTGGGGGTGAAGGTGATAGGTCAGAGAGGAGGGAGGAGTGGATAGGTGGGAAGGAAGATTGGCAGGTAGGACAGGTCATGAGGATGGTGCTGAGCTGGAAGGTTGGAACTGGGATAAGGTGGGGGGGGGGGAAGAAAAGAGAGAAAGAGAGGAAATGAGGAAACTAGTGAAGTCCATATTGATGCCCTGGGGTTGAAGTGTTCCGAGACGGAAGATGAGGTGTTCTTCCTCCAGGCATCAGGTGGTGAAGGAGTGGCAGTTGTTATGGTTGGAGGGGTGGGGTTTGAGGACGGAGGTGCAGGATGTGAATGAGATGCATTGGAGAACATCTTCAACCACGTGGGAAGGGAAATTGTGGTCTTGAAAGAAGGAGGCCGTCTGGTGTGTTCTGTGGTGGAGTTATAACTCGAGGTAAAGGTGGGCTGGAGCCACATCGTGGAGGTTACCTGCAGGCAGTGCTGTGTTGGTGAAGCCCAAGGTGGTTCACTGAAGGTGAAATGGAAAATTCCAGTCGGCGTCTGATCCATGGAACTGTCTTTAGAATAATTATCCCTGATTCCTATCCCTCATCACCATTCTCCCCATTCAACTCAGCCTTCTTGTGAGGGCAGGAGGACCTGATTGTCTAGTGTCCAATAACACTATCTTCCACACGCCTTATCAAAAATCCTGCCTCTCTGCTTTCTTGCTGGCTACAACAAAAGGGCTTTTTTTTTCCAAATCATGCATTGATCAATATTTCATTCCCACAGTATTTTCTTAAAAGGTCAGAAGGTAATTAAAGTGGCTCAGACACAAAGGGCTTTTGTTTATTCAAAACGTAGCGAGAGGGGACACAGTCTCAGTTTGTTTCAATAAAACAGACAGAAACCATACCTATTTTGTTAAAGGCTTCCTTCATTTCCTCCAGTTCTTCCCGAGAGATGTGAGTTGTGTGGTTTTCCATTTTTAACCAAAGTCGACGGCTTTCTTTACGATCTCTGACCTGATTTCAATGAAAGATCAATTCAAAGCCTTTTAGTTCTTCAGATATGGGAAAAACAAAATGCACAAGAGAACAATCTGTTTTGAAAAGGTGTGTCTGTTTGTTTAAAAACTCTATCATCAAAGTAAGACTATTACTCATGACTAGTTATTGTGTGATAGTTGGCCCTTTCACAATCACACCAAGAACATTGACTGGTTCAAAACTACTAGATTTCTCCAGTCTTTCTAAAAGGCTGAGGGTGCTTTCTGAAGTCAGCTCCTAACATTATAATGCCTTTCTTTGTAATTTGTACATGAAAAGCATACTAATGTCTGCCCCTAAAAATGACCAGGTAAAACTTTAGCAACTCACCTCATGTGTTTCATCCTTTCCTTATCACAAACTGTTGTTTACCAGCTAGAGGATGTCATTGCCTAGTATGGGCACAATATTATTCTCCACCCATTTTTAATATATTTCATACAAAGCTGAACTTACCACAAAAGAAATTACAAAACTTATTCATAGATCCCTGAAGTCAGCACAGCACATGATCAGAATAGTTGAGGCATTATATGGGACACTTACTTTCATCAGTTGAGACAGAGAGTACAAGATCAAGTACATAATGTTGGAGTTGTACAGAGCGTTAGGCTACAAATGGAGTACTGCGTGCAGTTCTGGTCACCTCACTATAGGAAGGAGGTGATAGTACTAGAGGAGGTACACAGGAGGTTCGCCAGGATGTTGCCGAGGCTGGAGAAAGAAAGAGAGCTATAAAAGGAGAGATGAGATGGACTTGGATTGTTTTCTTCAGAGCAGAGAAGATTGAGGGGGAACATGATTGAGGTGTGTAAAATTATGAGGGACATGGACAGGGTGAGTAGAAAGCTGTTGTTCTGCTTCATTGAGGGGTCAACCACAAGAGAGGGCTGGTTAAGGTTAGGGGCAGGAGATGCAGAGGAGATTTGCGAAAAAAAAACTTTTCACTTAGCAGGCAGTGTGAATCTGTAATGCACTGCCTGGGAGGAGAAGGCAGGAGGAGATGCTGGAAACCCACAATCTTTACAAAATATTTGGATGAGCACTTCAAACATTATAACATTCAAAGATTTTTGATAGGTACAGGAAATTGGGATTAGCTCAGTTTTAGCGGAAGTCATGTCAGTTCAGACTTGATGGGCTGAAGGGCCTTTTCTGCATTATATGATTGAAGAAGATGGGAGCAGCACGGTTGCCTCACAATGACAGGGATCTGGGTTCAATTCCAGTCTCAGCCGACTGTCTATGGAGTTTGCACATTCTCTCAGTGTCTGCATGGGTTTCCTCTGGGAGCTCCGGTTTCTTCCCACAGTCCAAAAATGTGCAGGGTAGGTGAAATTGACCATGCTAAATTGACGATAGTGTTCAGGGATGGGTAGGTTAGGTGCATTAGTCAGGGGTAAATGTAGAGTGAAGGGGAATGGGTCTGAGTGGGTAACAGTCAAGAGGATGGGTGTGGACCTGTTGGGCTGAGGGACCTGTTTCCACAGGGCAGGGATACGGTGATTGAACAGATCTTGCGAGGAGCTGTGGCTGAAGTACTGCTAGCCCTCAACTTTAACAGTGAAGTCTAGACTTGGTGGAAAGTAGATGATCAGTGCCAATGATTAATAAAAGGTTATGCTGCAACCACGTGACAATCTGCATTATTATAGGTCTGTGGAGTTTGACTACATTCTGTCAATAGTACTAACGGCTTGGGCTACAGATCCAGCCACGCCCTAGCCAAGTTTCTCCAGATTGGTGACAACATTAATATCTACCCAACAATATGGAACATTGTCCAGCTATGTCCTGCTCTCAAAGAGCAGGGCAAATCCTGACATGCGTTTTGCCTCCAGCACAGTAATTTTACCTAATGCTTACATTATCCCTCATAACATAAGAAACCAAGACATGGGTAATGTGGTACTGAAAGATCCAACACACCTTTATAATAACTCTAATGTACACCAGTGTTATCATCACTGGCTCATTCTACTATTTAGCTATTCAGCTACAAAAGGTAGCTTCAAGAGATTCGAGTTAAGCTGGATTCTGAGACCTTTACACCCTCAGCTTACATTCTATGAAATAGTGACATCAAGAACAGGTCTCTGAAAGAGGTGCACTGATAAACCAACTGTGAGACATGACTCAACAAATTCAACATGGACAATTACCACCTCAGCCAACAGCCAAGTGATGGAAGGTGTCATCAATAGCACTATCATAGAGTAATAGGGACAGACAGCACAGAAACAGACCCTTTGGTCTTACTCA
This sequence comes from Chiloscyllium punctatum, assembly GCF_047496795.1. Classification (NCBI taxonomy): domain Eukaryota; kingdom Metazoa; phylum Chordata; class Chondrichthyes; order Orectolobiformes; family Hemiscylliidae; genus Chiloscyllium; species Chiloscyllium punctatum. The sequence goes on along the minus strand of NC_092744.1, from coordinate 6,749,927 downwards.
TGCATGGCAACCAGATACAGTACAACCTCAATTATTCAGACATCGATTATTTGAATTTCAGATTATTCAAACAAGATCTCAAGGTCCCAATGTTTGGGTAAACCGTGTTATCCGAACATTCGATTATCCAAACAAAAAACTCCCCACTCATGTCATTCAGATAATCGAGACTGCCCGGTGTACTAAATTAATCTCGTCTCATTTGCCAGCACTTGGTACATATCCCTCCAAGCCCTTCCTATTCATATACCCATCCAGATGCCTTTTAAATGTTGTAATTGTACCAGCCTCCACCATATCCTCTGACAGCTCATTCCATTCATGCACCACCTTTTGCATGAAAAAGTTGTCCATCAGATCCCTTTTAAATCTTTCCCCTCTCACGGCACGGTGGCTGAGTGGTTAGCACTGATGCCTCACAGCACTATGGACCCAGGTTCAATTCCAGCCTTGGGCGACTGTGTGGAGTTTGTACATTCTCCTATACCTGCGTGGGTTTCCTTCAGGTGCTCAGTTTTCCATCCATGGTCCAAAAATGTGCAGGTTAGGTGAGTTGGCCTTGCTAAATTGCCCAGAGTGTCCAGGAATGTGTAGGCTAGGTGCATTCATCAGGGGTAAATGTAGAGTGAAGGGAAATGGGTCTGAGTGGGTTGATCTGCAGAGGGTCTGTGTGGACTCTTTGGGCCCAAGGGCCTGCTTCCACAATGTGGGGATGCTATGATTCCCCTTAAAAACTTATGCCCTCCAGTTCTGGAGTCCCCCACTCCATGCAAAAGACCTTGGTTATTTACCCTATGACCCTCAGGATTTTATAAACCTCAATTTCCAATGTTCCAGGAAAAACAGCCCTAGTCTATGCAGTCTCTCCCTATAGCTCAAATGTTCCAACCCCAGTAACATCCTGGAAAATGTTTTCTGAACTCTTTCAAGTTTCACAACATCCTTCCCATAGCAGGGAGACAAGAACTGCACACAGTATTACAACAGTGGCCTAACCAATGTCCTGTACACCTCCTATACGCAGTGCTCTGACCAATAAAAAGGGAAACATTCCAAATACCTTCTTTGTTATCCTATCTACCTGTGAATCCACTTCCAAGGAAATATGAATGTGCACTCCAAGTTCTCTTTGTTCAACACTTCAATCAGCACTTGCTCAACAATTGAATTGTTCACTCATACTGACAAGTTGGGGTTCAACCAGGCTTATTTGACCTCTGACCTCAATGAAGGCTTGCCTCAAACATGCATTAAAACAACTGAGCAGAGGAGAGAGTGACAACCTTTGACATGAAAGGAGCATTTGACAGACATCAAGGAGCCCAAATGTGCAGTCAATAGGAATCGGGGAGATTGATTCCAACAATGGGACATACTTGGCACATGGGAAGGTGGGTTGAGTGTGGGGTGCTGGAAAAGCACAGCAGGTCAGGCAGCATCCAAGGAGCAGGAGAATCAATGTTTCGGGCATAAGCCCTTCATCAGGAATGAAGGAGAGCTTATGCCCGTTAAGTCAAATCTCCTGCTCCTCTGATGCTGCCTGACCTGCTGTGCTTTTCCAGCACCACACTCTTGACTCTGATCTCCAGCATCTGCAGTCCTCACTTTCTCCTAGTTGATTTCCACATGGGAAGATGGGTACGACTGTTGGAGGTCAGTCATCTCAGCCCCAGGACATTTCTGCAGCAGGCCTCAGTGTCCTCGACCCAACAATCTTCATTAATGACTTTCCTGTCATCATAAGGTCAGAAGTGGGGATGGTCAGTGAGATTGCACAACACTCAGAACCATTCATGACTCCTCAATACTGAAGCAGTCAGTCAGTCAATGCTCAAATACACAAGACCTGGACAACATTCAGGCACAGGCTGATAAATGGCAAGTAACAGAAAATCCATTCCTTGTCCCATCACATTCAATGGCATTACCATAGATCATCCCCCATTATCACATCATGGGGCTACCATTGGCTAGAAACTGAATTGGACTAGACGTATAAATACAGTGGCTACAAAAGCAGGTCAGAGTTGCAGTAAGTAATTCATCTCCTAACTTTACAAAGCCTGCCCACCATAAACAAATCCCAAGTCAAGAACGACAACAGAATAACACCACTCGTCTGAATGAGCACAGCTCCAACACTCAGGAAGCTTGACACCATCCAGGATAAAATAATTCACTTGACAAGGGCCATATCTCATTCTTTAAACAGGCACTCCCTTCACCACAAACAGGGGTGGCAGTGTGTACCACAAGATGCACTGCACAAACTCAGACTCCTCTGACAGCACCTTCTAAACCCACAAACTCTGCCACATACAAGGACGAGGACAACAAATACATGGAAACACTACCATCTGCAATTTCCCCTTTGTCCTGGATGAACAAATCTATTGTCATTGCTTCTCTGTTGCTGGGTCAGAATCCAGGAACTCTATCTGTAACAGCTCTATGGGTGTTCAAGAAGAAAGCTCACCACCAGCTTTCTGAAGGGCAAATAAAGGAAGAACAAAAGATGCCCATATCCTGTGAATGAATAAGAGACATTTTACAGACAACAGGAATCATCCAGTTCCAGCAAAGCCTTTTCATTTGTATGTTCCAAACACTGTCTTGCCCTTAGTGATTTCAGGCCCTATTTCTGATTCCAACATGGAACCAGAGCAATGCTTTATGCTTCTCCAAACTATGGCTGACCAGGTAACCATAAACTTATACCAGCCCAAGACCATTTTATTGTTTCATGGTGAGTTCAAGTAAAGTAGACAGAAAACAGTGGAGAGGCAATGGTGTTATCAGCCTCATTTCTGGTGAAGGGCTCTTGCCCGAAACATCGATTCTCCTGCTCCTCAGATGCTGTCTGACCTGCTGTGCTTTTCCAGCACCTCTCTCTCGATTCTGATCTCCAGCATCTGCAGCCCTCACTTTCTCCTAGTTAGACTGTTTATCCAGAGACCCAAAAAAAATGCTCTGGGGATCTGGATTCAAATCCTGCCACAGCTGATGGTGGAATTTGAATTCAATAAAAATCTGGGAATTAAAGAATAATGACCATGACCATAATGATAATGACCATGAATCCATGGTCCCAAAAAAACCCATCTTGCTCATTAACGGGGGAAGGAAATTGTCATCCTTACCAGATCTGGCCTATTTGTGACTCCAGACTCACAGCAATGTTGTTGACTCCTAACTGCCCTCTGCCAATAAATGTTGGGTTGGCCATAGACACCCTCACTCCATGAATGAATAAGAGGAATCCTAACTGATATGAACTAATGTCACATTTTCATGCCCTGTCCAACTGCCACACAAACCGCTATCAAGTGTGATTCAGTGAAGTAAAGAGGGCCAAAGGCTCCAAGTGCAGAAGCAGTGAATCAAATCGCTGGAGGAGGATGGGACGGGGTAAGGGTGCCCCATAGTCTTGTTTGGGAGAATGACAGTTTCCAAGTGACAAATTCGACACTTGCATAAGTATTAACGTGCAATTTTTAAAAAACTTTAACCTACCTTTTTCATCAGCCTGTTCAGAGACATGACGACACGTCTTGGGAGTAGGTGGGGCATGAACCTAGGCCTCCCGGTCTAGGGGCAGGGACACTACCACTATGTCACAAGAGGGCTCCTAACAGGTTTATCTTAAAAAAAAAAGCCACATGTAATGTAAGGCTGGCATTGAAAGAGACTAATTGTTCTAATATGCAAAATGGTAGAGTCTGCATGATCCAAAGCACTTCTTGGTAAAATTATGAAAAACTTTTGTACATTCAGTTGTCTGTTAGGAAACGCCAGAATGCAAGTCAGAGTTTAATCATAATCCATCTGGATTTTGTGAATAATTTTAAGGCAACTTCTGTTGCGTTATTGCTGTTTACTGGAGAAGATTTCACCTTGAATTACTTCAAAACACACAAATGAAAAAAAGTAAGATTGTCTGACATGACATCATTAAACAGTGCGATTAAGCAATATATTAAAAAGGAGCAGTCTGCAGGAACATTTTCAGAAAGCCATTCAAAAATAAACTGTTCTATTTGTGACATTGGTTAGGCCACGTTTGGAATAGTGTGCACCATTCTGGTCTCCCTGCTTTGGAAAGGATATTATGAAACTTGAAAGAGCTCAGAAAAGATTTTCAAGGATGTTATCGGGGTTGGAGGATTCGAGCTATAGGGAGAGAGGCTGAATAGTCTGGGGCTGTTTTCCCTGGAGTGGAGGCTGAGGGGTGACCTTATAGAGGTTTATAAAATCATGAGGGGCATGGATAGGGTAAATAGACAAAGTCTTTTCCCTGGAGTGGGAGAGTCCAGAACTAGAGGATAGAGGTTTAAGGTAAGAGGGGAAAGATTTAAAGAGACCGGAGGGGCAACATTTTCATGCAGAGGGTGGTGCTTGTATGAAATGAACTGCCAGAGGAAGTAGTGGAAGCTGGTACAATTACAACATATTAAAAGGCATCTGGATGGGTATATGGATAGGAAGGGTTTAGGATATTAGATTAGATTACTTACAGTGTGGAAACAGGCCCTTCGGCCCAACAAGTCCACACCGACCCGCTGAAGCGCACCCACCCAGACCCATTCCCCTACATTTACCCCTGCACCTAATACTACGGGCAATTTAGCATGGCCAATTCACCTAACCTGCACATCTTTGGACTGTGGGAGGAAACCGGAGCACCCGGAGGAAACCCACGCAGACACTGGGAGAATGCGCAAACTCCACACAGTCAGTTACCTGAGGCGGGAATTGAACCCTGTGAGGCAGCAGCGCTAACCACTGTGCCACCGTGCAAAGTTCTGGCAAATGGGTCTAGATTAATTCAGTATACCTGTTTGGCATGGACGAGTTAGACCGAAGGGTCAATTTCCATGCTGTATATCTCTGACTCTATGACAAGAGGGTCTCATTTACAATTAATGCCTGGTGCTCATTCCATCCATTTGCAAGTCCCTTCATTCCAACCAGGAGGTTGGCTCCTGAAGTCCTGACACTTGCGCTAATGAGTTCTGGCATCTGTGCAATTACATTAAGTATAATGCGGAATGACCATCAGAACATCTGCTTCCTGTGTAATAGCATGGAACAAACAGTGGTACAGGGAGCACTGGTCAAATGGAAACGGTGGAACAATGGCCACAAATCTGACTTTGAGCACATAGCACTAGAGCTCACTACCCTTTACCATAATGTGTCTTTGAGAGAGCAGACTGGCAGCATCATATGACATCACCAAACTCTGCCCAATCCACTCCTGAGCAAACAGGTGACACAGGTCCCACCTGGGCCAATGTTTTAAAAAAAAGTCAATAAAAAGGGAAGCGCTGGGTTTACATGCTGCCAGTCTCAATGGGAATGGGTGGATCATTTGTCACATCTGCTCCACCCAAAAATGGGTGTGAACAAACTTTCAACCCTTAATATTTATACTTTATATCATGTTCAGTAAGAGCACGTGTAGAGTTAACGTATTACAAAGATCTGTCAGACCCACAGTCTGCTCATTAAAAAGCTGTTATACTTTCCACAGTATAGCAAAAGTGCCAAATATATTAGTTGAACAAAAACAATATAAAAGGGAGCCACTCAATAGAAGCAGTGAGGCAGTTCTGTCGTGGAGTCAAAACGTATCGTGCTGGGAAAAGCCTAGCAGGTCAGGCAGCATCTGAGGAGGAGAATCGACGTTTCAGGAATAAGCCCTTCATCTCCTATTCTTCGGATGCTGCCTGACCTACTGGGCTTTTCCAGTGGCACACTTTTTGACTCTGACTCTCCAGCAACTGCAGTCCTCACTGTCTCCTAGTACAGTCGTGGAGACAGGGATGGAATGTGGTACTTGTAAACAGTGATGTTGTGGTCAGGATAGACCTGCTATTTAGGCAGAGGTTGTTATGACCATGAGAGGGGACAACATGGTCTTGTGTCATATGCAAACTTGGCAACAGTGCCCTCAATGCAATGAGCCATGAATTTAATTCATTTCTCTACAGAAGCTGCCTGACCTGCTGAGGTTCTCCACTCGTCACTCAAAAAGGAACCAGACCAGGAGGGCATAGATTTAAACTGATTTGCAAAAGGATGCGAGACAAAACACAGCAAGTCTGGTGGAGGCAGGCTCAATTGGTAGAATCAACAGAACATTGCTGAAAATAGTGTGCAAGATTATGGAGAAAAAGCAGAGATTAACATGAGGTAATGCTGCTTATTTGAAGTGCTAGTGCAGACACGATAGGCTAAATGGCCTCCTTCAGTGCTGTAACACATCTGTAATTTTCTGCTTTGATTCTTAAGTGCTGCAAATTTACAAAACCAGTTCTTCCAGGTACTGAGCTGCTCAAATATATTTCCTAACAATTGCAAGACAAAAAATGTTTAAAAAGATCCTTCACAAGTTGTTTATCTCAACGTTAAATGCATCATATTTTATTGCAACTTTCAAGCATGTCTGAACTACATACTCATAGATTAATGGCTTCCTTTCCTGCTTCACCAATCAGAGACACATCGCCTAAACCATCCTTTAATGCTTTGTCAGAGATGTACAGCACAGAAACAGACCCTTTGGTCCAATTTGTCCATGCCAACCAGATACCCCAACCTAATCAAGTCCCATTTGCCAGCACTTGGCCCATATCCATCTAAATCCTTCCTATTCATATACCCATCTAGATGTCTTTTAAATGTTGCAATTGTACCAGCCTCCACCACTTCCTCTGGCAGCTCATTCCATATATGCACCACCCTTGGATTGAAAAGGTTGCCCCTAAGGTATCTTAAATCTTTCCCCTTTCACCCCAACTCTATGCCCCCTAGTTCTGGATTCCCCTACCCGAGGGAAAAGACTTTGTCTATTTATTCTCTCCATGTCCCTCATGATTTTAATAAACCTCAATGAGGTCACCCCTCAGCCTTCAACACCCAGGGAAAACAGCCCCAGCCTGTTCAGCCTCTCCCTCAAATCCTCCAACCCTGGAAACAGCATTGAAAATCTTTTCTGAATCTTTTCAAGTTTCACAACTTCCCATTGCAGGGAGACCAGATTGGCATGCAACATTCCAACAATGGCCCAACTAATGTCCTGTACAGCCACAACATGACCTCCCAACTCCTGTACACCATACTCTGACCAATAAAGGAAAGCATACCAAATGCCTTCTTCACTATCCTATCTACCTGGGACTCCACTTTCAAGGAGCTACGAACCTACACTCCAAGGTCTCTCTGTTCAGCAACACTCCCCAGGACCTTACCATGAAGTGTAGAAGTCCTGCTAAGATTTGCTTTCCCAAAAATGTAGCACCTCACATTTATCCGAATTAAACTCCACCTGCCACTTCTCAGCCCATTGGCCCATCTGGTTAAGATCCTGTTGTAATCGGAGGTAACCTTCTTCATTGTCCACTATACCTCCAATTTAGTGTCATCTGCAAACTTACTAACTGTACCTCTTATGCTCTCACCTAAATCATTTATGTAAATGACGAAAAGTACAGGACCCAGCACCGATCCTTGTGGCACTCCACCAGTCACAGGCCTCCAGTCTGAAAAACAACCCTCCACCACCACCCTCTGTCTTCTACCTTTGAGCCAGATCTGTATCCAAATGGCTAGTTCTCTTTGTATTCCATGAGATCTAACCTTGCTAATCAGTCTCCCATGGGGAGCCTTGTCTGACACCTTACTCAAGTCCATACAGATCATGTCCACCACACTGCCTTCATCAATCCTCTTTGTTACTTCTTCCAAAAAACTCAATCAAGTTAGTCAGACAGGATTTCCCACGCACAAAGCCATGTTGACTATCCCTAATCAGTCCCTACCTTTCCAAATGTGTACATCTTGTCCCTCAGGATTCCCTAAACAATTGCCCACCACCGACGTCAGGCTCACTGGTCTATAGTTCCCTGGCTTGTCCCTACCACCTTTCTTAAATAATGGTACTGCATTAGCCAACCGAGTCTTCTGGCACCTCACCTGTGACTATCAATGATACAAGTATCGCAGCAAGACGCCCAGCAATCACTTCCCTAGCTCCCCAGAGTTCTATGGGACACCTGATCAGGTCCTGGGGATTTATCCACCTTTACCCATTTCAAAACATCCACCACTTCCTCCTCTGTAATGCAGACATTTTTCAATGTCACCATATATTTCCCTACATTCTATATCTTCCATGTTCTTCTCTGCAGTAAATACTGATGCAAAATACTCGTTTAGTATCATGTCCCCTTTTTGCCCTGCTGATTTCCCTCTTAAGTATACTCACTGTTTTTATACACTTGAGGATTCACTCGATCTATCCTGTCTATACCTGACATATGCCTCCTTTTTCTTCACCAAACCTCAATTTCTTTAGTCATCCAGCGTTCCCTGTACCTACCATCCTCTCTTTTCAGCCTAACAGGAACATACAGTCTCTGGATTTTCGTTATCTAATTTCTGAAGGCTTCCCATTTTCCAGCCTTTCCTTTACCTGCGAACATCTGCCCCCAATCAGCTTTTGAAAGTTTTTGCCTAATACCATCAAAATTGGCCTTTCTCTAATTTAGAACTTCAACTTTTAGATCTGGTCTATCCTTTTCCATCACTATTTTAAAACTAATAGAGTTATGGTCGCTGGCCCCAAAGTGCTCCCCTACTGACATCTCAGTCACCTGCCCTGCTTTATTTCCCAAGACTAGGTCAAGTTTTGCACCTTCGAGTAGTACATTCACATACTGAATCAGAAAATTTTCTTTTACACTCTTAACAAATTCCTCTCCATCTAAACCCTGGACACTATGGATGAAAAGAAATAAAAAGGGTATGCTGTTAAAGTGAAACAATAAAAGTGCAAGGATGTTTATGTGAAGCATTATGTTGGTACAGATCAGTGTGGCCTATGAATCTTTCAGAGCTGCACATTGTACATAATTCCATGCAAATCCCACACAAACATTGTGGATGCTTAACGATACTGTGAGATGATCGAGCAAACTATTACCAATAGTTCAAAGAGGAAGCTCGCTATTTCATCCACAAACAACTTGAGGTGGTCAAAAACACTGATGTACACCCAAAAGAAGGAATTAAGAATTAATTTGAAAAATAAGTGTGGAGTTGTTAAAAATAACCAATGATGTCTTAGCAAGTAATTTCAAATCACTCCGTGCCTTTTCTTCAAAGTTAAAAATCACACAACAGCAGGTTATAGTCCAACATATTTATTTGGAATCACTAACTTTCAGAGCACTGCTCGGTGTCATCCGCAAAGTTTTTGATCATACACCCAACATTCAATCTGGGTCACATGTTTACTCAGATTGCTATTATATGTGGTTGACTGACTGACTAGTAGACTGCTGGCTGCTTGCAAACAGACTTATTGATGAACGAACAGAGAATAGGCTGGGGATCTCTTATCTTGAAGAATTTCATGTCGTGATGGCAAAAAGCTAGCTTAAAGGCATAGTGGCCTAGATCTGAACAATAATACAATAGAGTGCATCACCAATACATGCCAAACCATTGATTTCACCTTGGAATCACTATGTGCAAAAACAAAAATTTCCCTGAGCTTCCTGCTGCTTGCCACTTCAACGTACCACCATGCTCCCTGGCCAACATCTGTGTCTTGGGAAGAACAGCATCTCATTTTCCACTTAGGGAAACCCTTTAGCCTTCAGGACTCAATATCAAGCTTGCAAATGATAGGGCCACGTCCTACGCCCACACCAACACCCCAGGCCCTGTTATGATATGGGCTACTTTTAGCACAGCCAACTAATGGTCCCTATTGTCACCTTGTCTTCTTCCCTGCTTACTATCATCCAGCCCTGCGCCTGCCTAACTTACTTTCTCTCTCTCCATGCTCAGTTTCCACCTACAAACTCAGACATTGCTGGAAAAACTCAGCAGGTCTGGCAGTATCCATGGAGATAAAGCAGAGTTAATGTTTTGTGTCCAGCAATTTCTCATTTTCTCCCGATTGCCAGCATCTGCAGTTCTTTGGTTTTCAGTCTCCAGTTTTCCTTTACTCCTTTCTGTCCTCCATCCCTACCATCAGCATTTATGCCAGCTTCTCGAGATCCTATTGGTTCTGAAGGGGTGCTAGACTGAAAATGGGGTGCATGTTTGTGCGCACATGCATGGTGTCCCTACGTACATGAATGTTATTTCATGGATTTTCAGTGGAAAGTGTATTACATGTGTATGGAACACTCTTACACTCTTAGCATTTTTGGTAATGCTACACAAATCAGCAAACTCTATATTCGAATGGGGAAAATATGTGCAGTTATGTGAAAGGTTGGAACACAAAAATCCCAGGCTGACTGCTTGAAAGCAGTATTGAACAGATATTATAACCTAGTAACTGGTAAATCTTTTCTGAACCATCTCCAATTTAATCACGTCCTTCCTATAGCAGGGTGATGACAACTGTACACAATACCCTAGAAGAGGCCTCACCAACATCCTGTACAACCTCAACATGTCACACTCCTATACTCAAAAGGTCTGAGCAATGAAGGGAAGCATGCTAAATGCCTTCTTAATCACCCTGTCAACCTGTGACAAATTTTTTAAAAAAGGTACATTCTTGAACCCTTAGGTCTCAGTCTTCTTACACAAGTGAAAGTAGGGCTTTGATTAGTACTGCAAGTCCTGCCCTGGTTTATTTCACCAAAATGCAACACCTCACATTTATCCACGTTAAACTCCACCAGCCACTCCTCAACCAATTGACCCAACTTTTCAAGATCCCTTTGTAATCTTGGATACCCTTCTTTACAGTTGACTATATTGGTGTCACCAATTTTGGGGTTATCTGCAAACTTAACAGCCATGCCTCCTACACTCTCATGCAAATCATTTATGTAATGTGGACTCAGAACCAATCCCTGTGGAACACCGCTGGTCATAGGCTTCCATACCAAAAAAATAACTAACTGTCTCCTACTGTCAAGTTAACTTTGTATCCAATTGGGAAGCTCACCCTGAATGACATGTAATATAACTTTATGACTAAAGCCTTTGATAAGATTCCAACATCTGTCACTCTGCCCTCCAAACCTTGGGTTACTTTCTCAAAGTACTCAATCAAGTTTGAGACATGATTCTTTTACATAAACCCATGCTGACAATCCATAAATCAGTCCCTGCCTCTCCAAATGCACGTAAATCTTATCTTTTAGAATCACCAACAACTTACTCACCGCTGATGTCAGAGTCACAGGTCCATAGCTCTCAGCTTCTCCTTACCGCCTTTCTTAAATAAAAGGCACAACAACCTCCAGTCCTCCGGCACCTCACCGGTGACAGTAGCTGATACAAATATCTCTGCTAGGGACACCATAATTCATTTCCTAACTTCCCACAACGCCCTGGGATACACTTGATCGACGATATCAATTGAATGTGACTTTCAAGGTGTCAATAAGTGACTTTAGATGAATTAAGTCTGTGCTCTGACTTGACAAAGCAGGAATCCTTGTATGAGAAATTGTAATAAAAGCTTCCTCTTCTGACACTGAGCTATTCATTTTAAGCAGATGCTTCTCAAATTCATTTCCTCCTGGCTGCAGCACAAACAATTAGCAGTAGAATTTTCACAGCCGCACAAAGAACAAAGCAAGTGCGTGCTTACATTGCCGGGAGACCAGAATTTGATACCAACTCCCAGGACCAAAAGAGGACACAGAATTTGACTGCTCAAACAGCTCAATAACAACACTGGACTAACAAGATTTGGTTGCTGCTGTAGGATAGGCAGCTGACTAAAAGGGTCATTGGGCTGAGGAGTTTAATTTGGATAAACAATATATTAGATTTTGGTAAAATAAACAAGGGCAAGACTTGTACAATTAATGGTCATTCCTGATGAAGGGCTTTTGCCCGAAACGTCAATTTCGCTGCTTGTTGGATGCTGCCTGAACTGCTGTGCTCTTCCAGCACCACTAATCCAGTATATTGTACAATTAATGATCAGGCCCTGGGCAGTGCTGTAAAACATTCAGACCGAGGGGTTCAGGTACATAGTTCTTTGATATTTGCATCACAAGTAGACAGGGAGGTTAATAAAGCATTTAGCACGCTTGCCTTCATCACTCAGACCTTACAGTACAGGGGTTAGATTAGATGATTCCCTAGTGTGGGAACAGGCCCTTCAGCCCAGTAAGTCCACACCGACCCTCCAAAGAGTAACCCACCCAGACCCATTTCCCTCTGACTAATGCACCTAACACTATGGACAATTTAGCACAGCCAATTCACCTGACCTGCACATCTTTGGACAATGGGAAGAAACCGGAACAAACCTATGCAGACACGGGGAGAATGTGCAAACTGCACACAGACTGTTGCCCGAGGCTGGAATTGAACCTGGGACCCTGGCGCTGAGAATCAGCAGTGCTAACCACTTAGGCACCATGCCGCCCCACGGGATGTCATGTTGAGGTTGGGAGAAAGTGAGAACTGCAGATGCTGGAGATCAGAGTTGAAAAGTGTGGCGCTGGAAAAGCACAGCAAGTCAGACAGCATCCAAGGATCAGGGGAGTCGACGGTTTGCACATAAGCCCTTCATCAGGAATGTTGAGGTTGTACAGGACATTGATGTGAGCTGCTACTTGTGAAGAAGTTTGCTGCCACTTTCAACTGTAGGAAACTACAGGACCACCTGGTCTAGTGCAGTAGAGGGAAACCACTGCCTTGCCTGAAGAGTTCTTTGTACAACTAAACATTTGAATTAGGAGCTGCAAGTGGCCATTCAATAAGATGAGGGCTGACCGGTTTCTGTTCGGAACTCCATATTAGATTAGATTAGATTCCCTACAGTATGGGAACAGGCCCTTCGGCCCAACAGGTCTGCACCAACCCTCTAAAGAGCAACCCACCTATCCCCCTACCATTTGCCTATGACTAATCCACCTTACACTATGGGAAATTTAGCATGACCAATTCACCCTAACCTGCACATCTTTGGACTGAGAGGGGAAACCGGAGAACCTGGAGGAAACCCACACAGACACAGAGAATATGCAAACTCCATACAGACAGTTGCCCGAGCCAGGAATCAAACCTGGGTCCCTGGCAGCAGTGCTAACCACTGAGACACCGTACCACCGAGACACCGTACCACCCATATGTTCATGAAATTCTGATAACCCTCAAGTGCCTTGTCTATCAAGAATCAGTTGACATCTACAGTAAAAATACTCAATGACCGTTTCCACCAGCTATTTTTCCACATCATATTCTAGCTGCTACAATTTACTCACTCACTCAATCCAGCCATCTCCATCTGGATCCTCTTTATGTCCTCTTCACAACATTTAGCTTATTGCATGCTCTGATCCATATTGTTCAGCGATTTTCAGCAAGTATTAGGTCTCGTACCTTTGAGATTCTAACCTATTCTGCCCACAAATCCATATAAACACCATCACAATGCACAACATTTATGACACTCCTCAGTACTGACCCTTGCAGGCCCATATACAACAGTTTCATACTGTATTTTAAACACCTAACCCTAGAAATAAAGAAAAAATGGCAGTCCAAAATGGGACAGTGACCACCTCTGATGATGCTGTGACTTGAAGAAGCTATTTTGTCTTGTTGTTTTTAAAGACAGGTTGTAAGGCAGAGGTCATTGAGTGGTACAGCATGGAAACAGAGCCTTTGGTCCATGCCAACCAGATATCCTAAATTAATCTGGTCTCATTTTCCAGCATTTGACACATATCCTCCTAAACGAAGTAGGGTCTCCCTCCCTCCCTCCTCTAACCTTATTAAGAGTCCACAGACTTGCCATAGGAAGAGGGTCTAAGGAAGTTTAGATCGAAGAGTGAGGCTTCAGCTCAGGAATCTTGATAAGGAGGTTGAGTAAAGAGATTACACCACAGTTGAAGAGGGTGAAGACATGACTGCTCAGCTGGTTCAGTGTGCTACGTGTTTGATGTGGCAGGTCAACGACTCTGGTGTGTCTGGCTCGTATATGTGTGGAAAGTGTGCGCACATTCAGCAATTGACCGAGCATATTGCAGCACTGACGAAAGAACTCGAAGACCTTAGGCTCATCTGAGAGAATGAGATCTTTCTGGACAAGACCTTCAGTAATGTTATTACACCAATCATGCCAGAAGAGAGCAGAAGAGTGCAGACGATGAGGAAGGCAGAGAGGAGACAGGTGCAAGAGACGCTGGGAGAAGTACCTGTCAGGAACAAGTTGAAGCTTTTGGACACAGTAGAGTCTGATGACACTGCCAGTTCGCAAGGCGGCCATGTTTGTCAATCAAAAGTTGCCGCAGAAGCAGAGCGGAAGAGTCGGACATCGCACAGAGCCGTGGTAATAGGGGACTCCATCGTGAGAGGAACTGACCGGGGTTTTTGTGGCAGCAGACGGGATTTAAGGATGGTGTGTTGCCTTCCTGGTGCTAGAGTGAAAGACATCGCGGACAGAGTGCAGGACATCCTCAAGGACGAGGGTGAAGAGCCAGAGGTGGTGGTACACGTCGGCACAAATGATGTCGGGAAGAAGAGGAGGAACATACTACAGCGAGACTTCGGAGAACTAGGAAGAAGGCTAAAAAGCAGGACGTCCAAGGTGGTTATCTCCAGTTTGCTTCCAGTTCCTCGGGCTGGTGAGGCCAGAAACAGGGAGATAATGGACTTGAACGTGTGGTTGGGGAACTGGTGCAGGAAGCAAGGTTTCAAGTTCTTGGATCACTGGGGTATATTTTATGGTAACCATAAATTCTACAAGAGAGACGGCTTGCACCTTAATAGATCAGGGATCAGCATTCTGGCAGGCAGGTTTTCTGCTGCAACACCGCTACATTTAAACTAAGTAGCGGGGGGGAGGGGACAAGCTGGATGTTTAAAAAGGAAATTGAAGGGGTAGTTAGAACAAGAGAAGTCAAGAAAGACAACTGTATCAAGGAGGCAGAAAACTGGAAAAGGCATCATGCTGTAAGGTTGAGTGAAATAAGGGTTGAGGGGAAGGGTGAGAGCAGTAACAAATTAAAAATTCTATATATGAATGCATGAAGCATTAGACACAAGGTGGATGAGCTGGAGGCTCTTTTGGAAATTGGCAGATACGATATTGTGGGGATAACTGAGACTTGGCTTCATGGGGACAGGGCCTGGGAAATGAATATTCAAGGCTACACGTGCTATCGTAAGGACAGACTGACGGGCAGAGGGGGTGGGGTGGCCTTGTTGGTAAGGGAGGATATTCAGTCCCTTGCGTGGGGGGGCTTAGAGTCAGGGGATGTAGAGTCAGTGTGGATAGAGCTTCGAAACACTAAGGGTAAAAAGACCCTCATGGGAGTCATCTACAGGCCCCCAAACAGTAGTCTGGATGTCGGATGTAAGTTGAATCAGGAGCTGAAACTGGCTTGTCGCAAAGATGTTACTACAGTTGTTATGGGGGATTTTAACATGCAGGTAGACTGGGAGAATCAGGATGGTATCGGGCCTCAAGAAAGAGACTTTGTGGAGTGCCTCAGAGATGGATTTTTAGAGCAGCTGGTGCTGGAGCCGACCAGGGATAAGGCGATTCTGGATCTGGTATTGTGTAACGAACCAGAATTGGTCAGTGACCTCGAAGTGAAGGAGCCATTGGGAAGTAGTGACCATAATACAATAAGCTTCAATCTGCAATTTGAGAGGGAGTGGGTACAATCGGAAGTGACAATATTTCAGTTGAATAAAGGGAAATATGGAGCTATGAGGGAGCAACTGGCCAAAGTTCAATGGTGCAATACCTTAACAGGGAAGACCGTGGAGGAACAATGGCGGATATTTCTGTGTATAATGCAGAAGTTGCAGGATCAGTTCATTGCTAAAAGGAAGAAAGATCCCAGGAGGAGACATGGGCGGCCGTGGCTGACGAGGGAAGTAAAGAAACATATAAAGTTAAAAGAGAAAAAGTATAACTTAGCAAAGATAAGTGGGAAAACTGAGGACTGGGAAGCTTTTAAAGAACAACAGAGGATTAGTAAGAAGGAAATACGCAGAGAAAAAATGAGGTACGAAGGTAAACTGGCCAAGAATATAAAGGAGGATAGTAAAAGCTTTTTTAGGTATGTCCAGGGCAAAAAAATGGTTAGGACAAAAATTGGGCCCTTGAAGACAGAAACAGGGGAATATATTACTGGGAACAAAGAAATGGCAGAGGAATTAAATGGGTACTTCAGATCTGTGTTCACTGGGGAAGACACAAGCAATCTCCCTGAGGTAACAGTGGCTGAAGGACCTGAACTGAAGGGAATTTATATTTGCCAGGAATTGGTGTTGGAGAGACTGTTAGGTCTGAAGGTTGATAAGTCCCCGGGACCTGATGGTCTGCATCAGGCGGCTCGGGAAATCGTGGATGCGCTGGTGATTATTTTCCAGAGTTCAATAGAGTCGGGGTCGGTTCCTGAGGATTGGAGGGCGGCTAATGTTGTGCCACTTTTTAAGAAGGGTGGGCGGGAGAAAGCAGGAAATTATAGGCCAGTTAGTCTGACCTCAGTGGTGGGAAAGATGCTGGAGTCTATTATAAAGGATGAAATTACGACACATCTGGATAATAATAACAGGATAGGACAGAGTCAGCATGGATTTATGAAGGGGAAATCATGCTTGACTAATCTTCTGGAATTTTTTGAGGATGTAACTCGGAAGATGGACGAGGGAGATCCAGTGGATGTAGTGTGCCTGGACTTTCAGAAAGCTTTTGATAAAGTCCCACACAAGAGGTTAGTGAGTAAAATTAGGGCGCACGGTATTGGGGGCAAAGTACTAGATTGGATAGAGAATTGGTTGGCTAATAGGAAACAAAGGGTAGTGATTAACGGCTCCATTTCGGAATGGCAGGCAGTGACCAGTGGGGTACCGCAGGGATCCGTGCTGGGACCGCAGCTTTTTACAATATATGTAAATGATATAGAAGATGGTATCAGCAATAACATTAGCAAATTTGCTGATGATACAAAGCTGGGTGGTAGGGTGAAATGTGATGAGGATGTTAGGAGATTACAGGGTGACCTGGACAAGTTAGGTGAGTGGGCAGATGCATGGCAGATGCAGTTTAATGTGGATAAATGTCTGGTTATCCATTTTGGTGGCAAGAACAGGAAGGCAGATTACTATCTCAATGGTATCAAATTAGGTAAAGGGGCTGTTCAGAGAGATCTGGGTGTTCTTGTCCACCAGTCAATGAAGGCAAGCATGCAGGTACAGCAGGTCGTGAAGAAGGCTAATAGCATGCTGGCCTTCATAACAAGAGGAATTGAGTATAGAAGCAAAGAGGTGCTTCTGCAGCTGTACAGGGCCCTGGTGAGACCACACCTGGAGTACTGTGTGCAGTTCTAGTCTCCAAATTTGAGGAAAGACATTCTGGCTATTGAGGGAGTGCAGCGTAGGTTCACAAGGTCAATTCCTGGAATGGCGGGATTGCCTTACACTGAAAGACTGAAGCGACTGGGCTTGTATTCCCTTGAGTTTAGAAGACTGAGAGGGGATCTGATTGAAACGTATAGGATTATGAAAGGATTGGACACTCTGGCAGGAGGAAACATATTTCCACTGATGGGGGAGTGCCGAACCAGAGGACACAACTTAAAAATACGGGGTAGACCATTTAGGACAGAGATGAGGAGAAACTACTTCACCCAGAGAGTGGTGGCTGTGTGGAATGCTCTGCCCCAGAGGGCAGTGGAGGCCCAGTCTCTGGATTCATTTAAGAAAGAATTGGATAGAGCTCTTAAAGATAGTGGAGTCAAGGGTTATGGAGATAAGGCTGGAACAGGATACTGATTGGGAATGATCAGCCATGATCATATTGAATGGCGGTACAGGCTCGAAGGGCTGAATGGCCTACTCCTGCATCTATTGTCTATTGTCTATAAACCCTTCCTATTCATATACCCATCCAGATGCCTTTTAAAACACTAATTGTACCAGCCTCCACCACTTCCTCTGGTAGCTCATTCCATACACTCACCACCCTCTGCGTGAAAAATTTACCCCTCAGGACCCTTTTAAATCTTTCACCTCTCATTCAACTAAACAGAGGCAGGCAGCTGTGCAGGTATACTGCTCCATCTGTTTCACTTCATGGTAACTGCTTTCTCTCTCTCCTCCGTTTCAAAAAGTGTCGTTGTTTTGATTTTTAATCCCCAAAAGATCCAAAACAATGCCACAACTTAAAAAAAAAACTGTCTCTAAAAATGTAAACAATTTGTGAAGGCTTATGGTTTAAAAAAAAATTTGGAACAGTGGAAGCAGCCTGAGTGGGGCCAGCTCTCACAAACAAGGCTTTCTAATTTTTTTTAAAAGAAAGTTTTTAGGTTTAATTTTAGGCAGAAAGCTTTGGGATATTTTCTTGCTGGTTTGGAG
This sequence comes from Chiloscyllium punctatum, assembly GCF_047496795.1. NCBI lineage: Eukaryota > Metazoa > Chordata > Chondrichthyes > Orectolobiformes > Hemiscylliidae > Chiloscyllium > Chiloscyllium punctatum. The sequence continues at coordinate 6,731,558 of NC_092744.1, read as the reverse complement.
AATTCCATGCGAGAATCTGTGTCTGAATTGGCCTTTTTGCCAAGAGTTGGGTTTATGGGAGGTTACTATATGAGAACAGTTCATGAGTAATGCACTGCAGTGGTCAGCACTGCAGCCTCACAGCGCCAGAGACCCGGGTTCAATCCCCACCTCAGGCAACTGTCTGTGTGGAGTTTGCACATTCTCCCAGTGTCTGCGTGGGTTTTCTCCAGTTTCCTCCCACAGTACAAAAATAATGTGCAGATTAGGTCAATTAGCCATGCTAAATTGCCTGTAGTGTTAGTGAAGGGTTGAAAAATATGCTGCTGGAAAAACACAGCAGGCCAGAGCATCCGAGGAGCAGGAAAATCGACGTTTCAGGCATAAGCCCTTCTTCCTGAAATGTCCGAAACTTCAATTCTCCTGCTCCTCGGATGCTGCCTGGCCTGCTGCATTTTTCCAGCGCCACATTTTTCAACTCTGGTATTCCAGCATCTGCAGTCCTCATTTTCTCCATGTTAGTGAAGGGGTAAATGTATGGGAAAGGGTCTGGGTGGGCTGCTCTTTGGAGGGTCGATATGGATTTGTTAGGCCAAAGGGCCTGTTTCCACACGAAGTAATCTTATCGGTACCGTATCTATTATTTGGCCAAATTTTCCAATAGTTGTTATTCTAAATTCCTCTTCTTTTTGTTTGTATTTTAACAATAGTGTTAAATAAATTGTAATTTGTTTAACATTGAGTTGTTTGACGAGTTGCTTCACATCTGGAACACAGCATGAAGGTACCTTCTTCAAAGATATTGAGGAGGTCTGGTTTGGTCCACAACACACCTCAACTAAACAATTTTTTGGAAACATTTTTAATCATTTCAAATCGAGGCAGAGATTTGCATAAAGAGAGCTCTATTGATTCTACTTAGGATTTTGGATTAGTGGTGCTGGAAAAGCACAGCAATTCAGGCAGCATTGGAGGAGCAGTAAAATCGACGTTTCAGGCAAAAGTCCTTCATCAGGAATATAGGCAGATCTCCAATCTTCAGGCTCTCTGCCTATATTCCTGATGAAGGACATTTGTCCGAAACGTCGATTTTACTGCTCCTCGGATGCTGCCTGAACTGCCGTGCTTTTCCAGCACCACTAATCCAGAATCTGGTTTCCAGCATCTGCAGTCATTGCTTTTACCTAGTTGATTCTACGTAGGAGTACTTCTTTGATACACTGACCTAGATGTAGTATTAGGTTTCAAAGTAACAAAAAAAAATGAAGTTGAAAGTGAAAAAAATATAAAATGTCTATTTCCCATGGCGGAATGATTCAGTTATGAACTACCCGAGGCAGGGACCGAGAGAGAGATGATATTTCACAAGTGAAAGTTGACAATCCTAATGGAGTTAAAAATCTCAACACCAGGTTATAGTCCAACAGGTTTAATTGGAAGCACACTAGCTTTCGGAGCGACGCTCCTTCATCAGGTGATAGTGGAGGGCTCGATCGTAACACAGAATTTATAGCAAAAATTTACAGTGTGATGTAACTGAAATTATACATTGAAACATTGATTGTCTGTTAAGCCTTTCATCTGTTAGAATACAGTGATAGTTTCACTTCTTTCATGTGTAAATCACAAAACCTTTTTTTAAAAGTTGCATTCTCGGGTTAGCTGTTAACAATGTTAACAGACAATCAATGTTTCAATGTATAATTTCAGTTACATCACACAGTAAATTTTTGCTATAAATTCTGTGTTACGATCGTGCCCTCCACTATCACCTGATGAAGGGGCGTTGCTCCGAAAGCTAGTGTGCTTCCAATTACACCTGTTGGACTATAACCTGGTGTTGTGTGATTTTTAACTTTGTACACCCCAGTCCAACACCGGCATCTCCAAAATCAATCCTAATGGAGTGTATGTGGGATCAGAACTCAGCTCAAGATTAAAGAGGTGAAATAGCAACCAGATGGATAAGGTCAAACAGTACTCAGGAATGGGCACTGAGTCAATAGTGAGACAAGGGGGATTTGTAGCAGAAACAGCTTCTATCTTCTCAATATTTAATTCAACCAAACATTCGCTCAACCAGCACTGGCTGTCAGACAAGCAGCAGGCAATACTTTATTTTTATAGTAGCTTAGACATGCTAAGCTACTTATAAAAGTCCCTATTAGGAATGTTTCAATTTCCAACAACAGTTCACACTTGTGTTAGTCCATCATGTGAAAATACTTACTCCTGAAGAAATCCTTTCGCTATTCTATAATACAATATGCCTATAAAACAAAAACCAGCCGTTGGACATTCAAGTAACTTGGAACATGAGCATTTCCACAGAAGTCAATGTGTAAAAGTACTATGATAAAAGTGCACAAGATAAATTGGTCTATTGCACTAACAGAACTCTATCTGACACTGAAGATTTTAATCAAGAAAATCCCAGCTACAGTCACTGACCAATACATAGTGAACGGATCATTGCAATAATCGACTCAAGAGTTAGAAGCAATGCCCTCGAAGGACACGTGGTGCTTAAGAACAGGAAGCAGCTACTCAGCCCCTTAAACCTCCTCCAACTTTCACACAATCATGACTGATCTCACCTCAGCCTCAACTGACCTTCCTGCCCACTCTCCATAACCCTTCAAACCCATCACTCTTTAAAATCTGTCTTCTCCTTAAATTTACTTCATCCATAAATGCACTGCACTCTGGGAGCAGGAAGTCCACAGATTTATGACCCTTTGAGGGAAGCAATTTCTCAGTTTTAAATTTGCTACCCTTATCCTAGAACTATCACCTCGCCTTCTAGATTGCCTCACTTGAGGATAGTCATGATTTGGAGATGCCAGTGTTGGACTGGGTTGTGCAAAGTTAAAAATCACACATCACGAGGTTATAGTCTAACAGGTTTATTTGGAAGCACTAGCTTGAGCGCTGCTCCTTCATCAGGTGGTTGTGGAGAATAAGATTGTAAGATACAGAATTTAAAGTAAACGTTTACAGTGTGATGCAACTGAAATTATGTATTGAAAAAGACTGGGATCGTTTGTTAAGTCTCTCACCTTTTTGAATGGCCATGACTGGTTTCAGTTCTTTCATAAGTAAATCGCAAAACCTTTTTTAAAAGTTAAGTTTTAAGGATGTTACAAGCCACAAGGCTGAGATTGAAGTCCCAACGACTACAGAAGGTGTGGGTCATATCACGACTGAATCAATTGAAAATTGCGAATGAATAAAATGGTGGGGTCTCCAACTGGATGCCTATGCATCTTGATGGATTTCATGGGAACTCAAAAGGTGAGACCAAATCATGATTATCCACAATTTAAAATGCCTTGCCAACATTTGTGGCATATACATTAAAAAGATATCAAATAGTTATCTTCACTTTGGAAGGGGAATTTCAGCACAAATGCCAACAGAGTAAATGAGAGAAGACAAAGCTAACAACAATAGGATTCAACTGATATAACATTTAAAACAAGTAAAGCCAACTATGTTAGCATAGGCTGGATTGTTTAATTGTAGAGCTGTTCAAAACTTTAGCAGGTCATTGGACTAGATGGAGACCGAATTCTTGTTTGGCAAACTTGAAAATCTGTTAGATATCCATACAGCCTGAGATGACAATGATAACTGTACATTCCACTGTGTATCCATTCCCACAATTGGATGTTATTTTGCCTTGTGATAACAGATTTGCTGAAGTCAAAAAATTGTTACTTCTCCAAACACTGCTGCTGCACCCCCACTCAAAATCAAGGCCAACACAGTGAAATACTGGCAGTGTTTACAAAGAAGAGATTGAAATCACAGCCTAGTCCATTTAAAATGGATGCAGATTCTCCATAGCTCCTATTCAGAAGAGTAGTAGTGTTTATCAGTCAACAATTAGCACTGAATTAAAAAAAAGATTGGCTGGTCATTTATCAGTAGGATTGGACAGAGTTTAGGCAAAAGGGAGTATTGCAGATGCTGGAGATTCGAGTCAAGAGTGTGGTGCTAGAAAAGCACAGCAGGTCAGGCAGCATCCAAGGAGCAGGAAAATCATCATTTCAGGTGAAAGCCTTGCTCCTCAAAACCTGAATGCTATATTTGTCAGCCAAACAGCAGTGGCTCCATAGTTTTTTTTAAATCTATGCATTTGAGAGATTGGATGTCATTAACTGGCTGGTATTTATTGCCCATCCCTAGCTGCCCTTGAGGTGGGGTGAGCTGTCTTCTTGAACTGCTGCAGTCCACCTGCCGTGGGGACGCTTCAGACAGCCTCAAATAATGAGACATAAATGCAAGTTATGGGAAGACAGAAGGAATAGTAGGCAATTTATGTTACGGAGCTCACCACATTCAAATCATTAATACAGATTGTGAAAAGTAGGAGTTCCAAACACTGGTGATTGCTGACCCCAATAGCCAACCTGAGAATGACCATTTATTCTTTGCTCTGCCTGTTAACCAACCCATGCTGGTACATTGACAGAATAGAAATGCTTCAGATTTTTGGGTAACTAAACTGATGTGGAAAATCAAAAAGTACCATATCCTCTGGATCCCTCTTCCAGACTCTGCTGGTATTCCACGAGATCTGGCAATGATTTTCCCCTTTGGAATTTGATGTTGACCGTCCAATCAGACAATTATTTTTACAACATCCAGGATTTACATGTGAAATGTTGAATACTTCTGAAACACTTCTGCACAAACCTTTCTCTACAGTAACACACAACTTAGTGGGGAAAAAAGTGTTTTGTACAGTTTGTCTATTGAAAAATATCTTATTGCATCATTCAATCATCTCAAAATCCTTGACATCACAAAAATAGAGTTCCTTTGGAGTCTAGCTCCTGCTGTTACAAATAGTGTTTGGCAACAAATCACTAGGAATAGTAAAGGTGATGAACCTTTGTTTCTGATGAAATGAATCAAAATAGCTGTGTTTTTGTATTACACCTTCACAGTGTACTATTAGTACAGCTGAAGGAGGAAATGTTGAGTGCAACAATTAACTGAGGTAGACAAGCAAGGAGGCTGGAAGAACACAGGAGGTTGAGAAGTCAATGTTTTGGGTGTAACCCTTCTTCAGAATTAACTGAGAAACAGAAGCTAGAATTCACAAAAGCTTTTCAGCTGCTTGCACTCTGGAGTTTGAACAAAGAGGATGCATCATACAATGGCAGGATTGGCACCAACAGCTGTTATTAAAAGGTGCAAAGTCTACTTCCCTATGACTTTTCTCTCCAGCTTGCTTACAGAAGTCTGCAGTAAATTGCAAGTTCACTCCTGTTGTTAGTGAGCATTGATTGAGCCTTTTTCTATTCATTTATGGCATGAGTGATGAAGTCAAAATGAATTGCCCTACACTAAATTGTACTTGAGAAAAAGTGGGGATTTCTCCTTGAAATCCTGCAGTCGGGTGCACACATGTGGACACAGCACTGTCAGGAAGGGAGCTTCACCATACTGACTTATATTGCTGCTGTTTTGCTGTCAATATCTGATGGAAATGAGTCATATAAAGGATACAGAGAGACTTGGAAAGAGGTTTAGACAAGCAGAGTGATCAAGTGCTTCGCAGACAGAATAGAATGTGGATATCATGTGTCATATCATGTGCTATGTCAGGACGATGTGAGCCTTGAAGGGAATGTACCGGTAATGGTGTCCCACACATCGGCTGCCTTTGGCCTTTTTAGGTATGTAGGTTGCAGGGTTGGAAGGTGCTGCACTAATGAGTTGCATATCACAAAGTCATAAAGGATGAAATTAGATACCAATTTGTGAATACCTGAACTTGCCATAATACACACGAGTAACACAAGATGGACACCAAATCACAAAGTCCATAGGAGTTCTAATACCTGCATACAGGAGAGAACAGAAATACTCTACCCCAGGGAAAACTGCAGCCGTATACAAAATTGAAATAGCCCTACCATATTTGGCAATTGCAGGTTTTGATAAAATAAGAGCCAGATTAATGATTTTATTTCTTGTAGTCACATTAACTTAAGTACAGTGAAAAGTTTTGTTTTGCGAGCAGTACAGGCAGATCACAGCAAACAGGAATACAGGGAAACCTCCATTATCTAAACACCAATCACCTGAAAATCGGATTATTCGAAGGTGACCATGAGGTCCCGATAGAAATATTACAAAGACGTGTTTCCAACTCTGATCGAGTCTTTTGTGAACAGTGATTAAACAGGCACCGTCTCCAAATGATTGGCCGCCCGCCCTCTCTCTCTCTCTCTCTCTCTCCACATTTTCCCTGGAGTTCCACACAGGGGTGGCATTGTCAGCAAACTTGCAGGTGGAGTTCATTCGAAATTAGAGTACTCAGTGGGTGTACAAGGCATACAATAGGGGGGCTAAGTTTGCATCCTTGCAGGGTGCTAGTATTGAGGATTATTGTGGAGGAGATGCTGTTGTCTATCTTAACTGATTGTTGTCAATGGGTCAGGCAGCTTAGGATCCCATTACAAAGCATTGACATTCTTTTCCATATTGCTCTCCTCTTTTTTTCCCAATATCTAGAATCCCTACAGTATTGAAACAGGCCCTTTGGCCCAACAAGTCCACAGTGACCCTCTGAGCAGTAACCCACCCAGACCCACTCCCCTATCTTATTATCCTATTCTTACCCCTGCACCTAACACTATGGGCAATTGAGCATGGCCAATTCACCTAACCTGCACATCTTTGGACTGTGGGAGGAAACCAGAGCGCCTGGAGAAAACCCAGATGTGCAAACTCTACACAGACAGCTGCCCGAGGCTGGAATCGAACCCGGGTCCCTGGCGCTGTGAGGCAGCAGTACTAACCATGAGCCACCGTGCCACCTCTCCAAAGCTTCATTTCAGATATCCTGAAAATCAAGAGACACCTTTTGTTTTTTTAAAAAGGCTTCAAGGTCAAATATTTCTTTAACCCCACCACCCATCCCAAAGAAGTTTAAGAATATTAATTTCAGTCCCTAAAAACAAGCCTTTTTTGTTTGAAGAAACAAAATCCTAAATTTGCACAGTGATGCCAGAGAATTGCAGTTTGGAGTTTAGCAAAATGAAATCGATGTGGCAGCTCTGACAAATCTGTACTGACGATCCCAGATCAATACCCACCTTTTCAAGTATTGATTAATCCTGTCTCTCAGACTTTTTCCAATGATTTCCCGACCACTGACGTCAGACCAACGGGTCTGGAATTACCTGCCCTATCCCTGCTTCCCATCCTGAACAAAGGAACCACATTAGCTATTCTCCAGACATCTGGCATTTCACCTGAAACCAAAACATTAAAGGTCTCCACTAGGACCCCAGCAATCTCCTCTTTTACCTCCCATAGCTCCTGGGATACATTTACGTTGAGGACCCTAGGTGGTGTCACAAGCTGAAATTTTGGGGGCGGAGAGCTAAGAGGCATCTGTAGTTGCTGTAGTGATTGTAACAAGGTCAGCCAGGTGGATCGCATTAAATAGGAGTTCCCAAATTGGACCAGGTTAGCAGCCCCAATCAGGCAGCCTTGACTGCCAGGTATAAACAGGAGTGTCCCAGGCAGCGGGCCGTGGAGGGGGTCGTTAGGGCCGACTGCCTGCCCCTCTTCTGGGGTTACGTTAGAGCCCGGGTGTCCTTGGAGAAGGAGCACGCGGTGTCCACCAACACCCTGGAGTTGTTCAGGGAGAGGTGGGCGCCGCAGGGAGTGGAGAGCATCATTTCTCCCTCCAACTCTATTTTGATTTAGTCCTTACCCTCCCCTTTACTGTTTTGATCACACAGCATTGCCCTTTGGTTTGAAGGGCGGTGCTCGTCACTGGCCACTCGGGTGTTTTCCTATCTTCCTGGTGGTGGCAATTGAATAAAGATTTGTGCACTTTGTGTCTTTCACTGTGTCTCACACCTGCACACACACACACACACCATGGGTGCTGGGGAAAAATAAGCACTACCGCGGTTAGGCGGTAGTGTGGGGGTTAAATAGAAAAAAAAAGAAAAAAATATAAACAGGATTCTTGGAAAAAAAAATAAACAGGAGTGTCAGAGGTTCTGTTCACACGGAGAGCTGGCTATGAAGGAGCTGGATCAGTGTCAAAGGACTCTCCTTTTGATTTTTTTTTAAAAAAAGAGGAGTGTCAGAGGTTCTGTTCACTCACAGCAATGTGGCAGTCTGACCGGTATCGAATACTATGCCCGTGTAATTAACAAGTAACTTTATGATGGGATACCAGCCTCTCTGGAGTTTTCAGTTGCCATTGTAAAAGTTGCAACAGCCGTCTCACACTGACTGAGAGGCTCTCACTTACACAGGACCACCTTCCTACCCACAGGCTTCCCTTCTCCCCTCACAATTCTCAAGTTTGAACACAGAGTCATGTTGGGAGATATAGGGAAGTGCTGCCATATGTGCTCCAATTGCAGAGCACTATGTCACTCTTGGATTTCTGGATTCCATTCAGAACTTTTATACAAAATGTAAGAGTAATAATGCCACCTTTTTCTTCAATATACAATAAATTTGATCATTTGCCAAACAGTGAGCAGTTAAGCTTAATACAACAGTAATTCAATTAAGCAATAACTCAGTATTTAAACACATTTTCTATCTCCAAACTTAAACTGTGAAAGTTGCAGGGTTGCTGTAATACCAGGAGTTAGCTGACATGACTCCAAGCAAGCTTCTCTGGGCACAACATCTAATCACATGACGAACATTAATCTGGAATTTTCTAACAGCAGCATACCTGAACTGTTTGACCTTTGCCACTAACTATTGTGTCTGTGCTTTCAAGCAAGTTAACATGTAACATGCCAAAAGGACTCAAGTTCAGAACCCCAATGCTCATTGAAAGCAGTTGAGCTCTGTGCATTAGCCTCAGGAAGATCAAAGAATCCCTACATTGTGGGAGCAGGTCATTCAGACGATGGAGTCCAAACCAGCCCTCCAAAGAGCATCCCACCAAGAATGCTCGCACTGCCCCTATCCCTGTAATCCTGCAATTCCCATGGCTAGTTCATCTAGTCTGCACACGTCTGGGCAGTGTGGGTAATTTAGCATGGCCAACCTACCCTAACCTGCACATCTTTGGGCTGTGGGAGGAAACCGAAGCACCTGGAGGAAACCCACGCAGACACGGAAAATATGCAAACTCCACACAGTCAGTGGGGGAAATTCAACCCGGTTCCCAGGTGCTGACTACTGAGCCAAGGGGTGGAGAGGGGTTTTCCAGACAAACGTACCTTCCTAAAATCAACAAAATTATAAATAGTTTCTCTGAAGAATGTACTTAGTTACACAAGAACCAATGTATTTTCTTAAATCAACACCTCATTGGGGTAGCACACTGGAAATCAAGCTCTGCTCTTCCTGGGCTCAATATGAAAGTTAGATATTTTATCAAAGTACATAATTTACCAAAATGGACAGACCCAATCTAAAAAGAAAATACTGTCCAGGTTGCTGGACTCACAAGAACTGCTGTTTATTACAAATAAGTGAATTCTAACCACAGGTAAGCAACCATGAACTGTTGACCTATAACTCTACCAGTTAAAAAACTCAACACCCCACTCCCTTTAATAAACCCTCACACACACAGGGAAAAAAAAAGTGTTACAGGTGGAAGGAGGAAAGAAAAAGGGAAGGAATTCAATGGGCCTTATCCACAGCATTCAATGAAAATGATCCTTTTGCTTTCCAGGATTTTCTGTTCTTCAACCTATCACCTCCACATTCTTTTCACTTCCTTGCACGCAGCACACGGTAAGGTGATTCTCTAACCCTCAGCTGAGCACAGACCTCATTCCTGTCAGCACCTTCAGGTGTACTGCAGACATGAAGCAGCAGCTCAATGTGCTTTTAAAATCACTTCAAACCATTCACTTTGAAACTCTCAATTTTAGACAAAACTCAAGAATTATTTCAGCATCATTCTCAATACTGAAGACTGACAGAAAGTAACAATTCAATAAGATCACCATATTCTGAAACTGCACTAGTATCTACCTTAACCAACTGTATAGTTGCTATAAACCATGGCCAGTGACTTCCAGGCATTTAAAATTAAATTTCTATTTCCACACCAAGTAACAAATCCTCCTCTCCAATTCTTTGCATTGTTGTTCCGACAGATTATTCTGCTTTTATTTGTAGGTTAATGACTATTAATACTTCACTATGCAGCATTACCTTTAAAAATAAATTAATTCATATCCTCCATACATGCTTCTTGCATTCAGTCAATAACCTTTCCAGCAACTCAAAATTCTTTACAAGTTCATCCATAAAGAGAACAGCGCATGATGGGAATGAGTGGTTTGCTCAAAAACAACACGAGACCTCAATTACAACATTGAGGCTGTTCATGCAAAACTTCAAATTTCAGCACAAAACAGGATGCAGCAGGAGATGAAATTCTGACCTGCTCTCTCTCTGCTGTACAGTGCTATTAACATTTGGCTCCAATTCAAGCTTCTGACTTTCACACCGGCTTTTCTGCTACATGTGACGATGCGACCATGTGACCATCGTAAGGAAGGCAACCACGCACTTGACAGTGATTTACCAGGATAGTTTCAGGGATAGGGAAATTACATTTAGTTAACAGATTACAGAAATTAGGACTGTTCTTAAGCAGAGATCACAGAAATCACACATTACAGAAGAGGTTCCTCAGCCCATCAAGTCTGCACTAACTAAACTACACTAGTGCGACTTTTCAGCACTTTAACCAGAGCCTTGGTCGTTATGACATTTCAAGTTCTTATCCACATGCTTTTACAAAGGCTATCAGGTTTGTGGCCTCCACAACCCTGCCGGGCAGTGTATTCCATTCCAGAGGAGATGTGGTGGACATGTTTAGAATAAAGTAAGATCAGCTTCCACTGCGAGAGGGTCAGTAACAATTCAAGGTAAGTGACGAGAGTCACTGGGGTAACAAGCATGGTTTATTCTTTACAAGACAACTGGCCTTGTGGTGTTATCACTGGACTGTTAACCCAGCGACTCTCTGGCGACCTGGTTCCAAATCCCGAAGCACGTATGGAGGATAATATTTTTTTTACAAAGGTAATGCCACATAGTGAAGAATTAATAATCATTATACCGCAAGTGAAAGCAGAATAATCTGCCGAAACAATGGAAAGAATTGGAGAGGAGGATTTGTCACAGTGTAGCAATAGAAATTTAACCTTAAATTTCTGTAAATCACTGGCAATCATTTATAGCAACTATACAATTGGTTAAGGTAGACCCTATGCAGTTTCAGAATATGGTAATCTTATTAAATTGATACTTTCTGTCAGTCTTCAGTAAAACCGGAATTCAAAAAAAATCTGGTGTTAAGAATCTAATGATGAACACGAATCTACTGCCGATTGTCGGAAAAAAAACTTAATGTCCTTTAAGGGAAGGAAACTGCCATCCTTACCTGGTCTGACCTACACGTGACTCCAGACCCACAACAACGGGGTTGATTCTTAATTGCCCTCTGGGTAATTAAGGATGGGCAATAAATGCTGCCTAGCCAGCAATGCCCTGATCCCGTGAACGAATAAAGATTTTTAAAAAATCAATGATCTGCACTTCTGAAAGTGGTGGAGGCAAATTTAGAATGAACATTTGAAGGGAAATTAAAAGAAAACTTAAGAAAAACATTATGAGATGAATGGTCTCCTTCTCTATCGTTAAGATTCTATTATTCCAACCAGTGATAATGACAGCATCAAGCCACTTCAATAATTACTGACCACCAAGTAAAACACTCAACTAAAATATTTGCTGATATCATCTACTGTCCTTGGATTCCTTCGCTTTAAAATAAACCAATAGCTTTCCATCCACAGAGTCCAACTGAAGTGATGTGTGAACTGAAAACAAAAAAATGCTGGAGATCATAGCAGGTCAGGCAGCATCCACAGAGAGAACAAGCTAACGTTCAGAGTCCAGATGACCTGAAGTGTCAAAAGCTCTCCATGGATGCTGCCCGAACCACTGTGACCTCCAGCATTTTTAGTTCAGTACAAATTCCAGCATCTGCAATAATTTGCTGTTATGAAGTGATGTGTGTGTGGGTTAGGCAGGAAGAGAGAATCTAACAGTTTTGGAGCATCAGCAAGCAAAATTCATGCAAAGAAAAGTTGTTAAAAAAAAACTAAGGGCCTTTTTTATTTGTTCATGGGATGTAGGAACTGCTGGCTTGGCAAGTGTTTATAGATGTGAACTAATCCCTAATTTCAGATCCATACTTTGTTACCCAGAATAAGAGGACAGCTATTCCTATTTTCTTGAATAACTGCACCTTTACCATGTAGGGACAACCACAGTGCTGTTAAACAGCAAGTTCCAGGGTTTTGACTCAATGACTACGAGGGAAGGGTTACACGATTCCCTATCCAGATAGGGTGAGACTCAGTTCCCATGTATCCACTGCCCTTGTCCTGTGAGGTAATAAAAGGTCACAGATTTGGAAGGTGCTGTCAAAGGGTTCTTGGTGAGCCACTTTCATCCTCCTTGTCTATGGCTCACACTGTTGCCTTTATGCTTTGGGGGAAAAAGGCAAGGAATGTTCAAAGTAGAAGATGGGGGCCAATCATGCAGGCTCTTTTGTTTTGTGAAGTGTCAAGCTTCAAGTGTTGATAGAGCTGCACCCATCCAGACAAGTTTGGTGTATTCTCTCACCTCTTGACTTGGGCCTTATAGATGCTGGACAGGTATTGACCAGATAGGAAGTGACCCCCTGGTTGCAGAATTCCTAGCCTAGAAAGAAAAATTTCTAGGGGCAAGCAACTATTAGTGGTTAGCTTTAAAAAAAAAAGTCAAAAATAGACAAAAAAAACTTTGACAAATTGGAGTATGGGAGAAAGCTCGTTCGAAACTTAAAAATCAGATAGAGTTCCTCTATATATTTTGAAAAGAATCAAAAATCAGCTTTGATCCTTCAACAAAAAAAGTGTTTCCTAGGGGAATGAACAATGGAAAATGAGGACATGGCAGATGAATTGAACAAATATTTTGCATCAATCTTCACCATAGAGGATAAAAAGTAACATTCAAGAAATAGTTATAAATTAGGAAATGGAAGGAGGAAAGGATTCAAATTTACAATCACCAGAGAAGAAAAGGCACTGAGCAAATTGTTTCAGCTGTGGGCTGACAAGTGTTCAGATCCTGATGGATTTTGTTCCAGTTTATTAGCATAATTGGCCAGTGAGTGAAATTGTTTGTAATTATCCAAAGTTCCCCAGACTTGGGGGAAGGTTCGACTGGATTGAAAATTAATGCGTGTACTTATTTTATTTGACAAACCAGAGCAATAGCAATGAGGAAACTACAGGCCAGTTAGTTCAATATTTCTCATGGGGAAAATGTCAGAAGCTATCATGACAGACATTCTGGCAGAGCACTTGGAAAAGTTCACAATAATCAAGCAGAGTCACCATGGTTTTGCAAAGAAAAAGTCATCTTTAACCAATTCCTTTAGTCTGTGGAAGGGTCACTGCACATGAAACATTAACTTGGATTTCTTTTCATAGATGCTGAGCTTTTCCAACAACGTTGTTTTTAGAACAAAGAACAATGCAGCTCAGAAACAGGCTCTTACACCCTCCAAGCGTGCATTACCACATTTTGCCCTTACATATTAAATCTGTCTTCACTTAACAGGATCCTTACCCCTCTATTCCCATCCTATTCATGTATTCTTCCAGGTGTTTCTTAAATGCTGCTAATGTGTCTGCTCCCACCACCACCTCTGGCAGCATGTTGCAGGTATTTACCAGCCTTTGTCAAAACCTTGCCTCGCACATCTCTTAAACTCCCTACTCCCCCCCCCCCCCCCCTCCCTGCATCCCCACACCCTCTTCCCCCTACCCCACCCCAACCCACCATGCCTTGAACCTTTGTCCCACTCTATCTATGCAATTCATGCAATCTTAGAAATTTCTATCAGGTCACCCCTTAACCTCCTATGTTCCAGTGAAAACAAACCCAGTCTACTCAACCTTTCCTCATAGCTAAAATGCCCCATATCAGGCAACATCCTGGTAAATTTTTCTGTACCCTATCCAAAGCATCCACATCCTCTAGTAGTGTTATGAACAGAACTGTACGCAATATTCCAAGTATGGTCCAACAAAAGTTCTATAAACTGCAGCATAACTTGCCTATCCTTATTTTCCAATGAAGACAAACAGGTAGACTTTTTTTTAAAAACTAATTTAACTACCTGTGCTGCCACCTTCAGTGATCTGCAGACCTGCACACCCAGATCCCTCTGCATATCAATACTTTCAAGGGTTCTGCCATTCATTGTATAATTTCCACCTGTACTTGACCTTCCAAAATGCATCACCTCATGTTTGGCTGGATTAAACTCCATCTACCATTTTCCTGCCCATACCTCCAACTGATCTATGTCCTACTGTATCCTCTGATAATGGTCATTATCCACAACTCCACAAATCTTTGTATCATCTGTAAATTAACTGATTAGACCAGCTACGTTTTCCTCCAAAGTACTTTATGTTGAACACGATCAGCGATCCCTCCCAGCACTGATTCCTATGCATCACCACTAGTCACAGCCCTCCATTCTGAAAAGCATCCTTTTATCGTTACCCTCTGTCTCCTATGACTAAGCCAATTCTGTTGCCAGCACACCCCAATACCATGTGACTTCACCTTTTCTACTCGTCTGCCATGAGGGACCTTAAAGCTTCACTGAAGTCCAAGTAGACAACATCAATCATTTTTCCCTCAATCATGCTCATCACCTCCTCAAAACACTCGATCAAGTTACCAGGGCAAAACCTCCACCACACAAAATCACTGACTATCACTGACAAGTCTATTTGCTTCTAAATGCATATAGATCTTGTCCCAGAGAATCTTTACCAATAATTTCCCTACCACCAATGTGAGGCTCACAGGCCTGTAATCGCCTAGATTATCCCCGTTTCTCTTCTTAAACAGTGGCTATTTTCTGGTCCTCTGGGACCTCACCTGTGGCCAAAGAGTATCCCTTCTTTGAGGAACGAGCTTGTGGTGGATAAAGGGGAACCTGTGGACAGGTTGTATGTAGGTTTTCATAAGGTAGCTGATAAGCTATCATGACAAAAAAGTTAGTGCAGAAGATAAAAATGTATGGTGATGTGTGCAACATGAATTAGAATACTGGCTATCTCGGAGGAATCAGAAAATAGGCATTAATGGTTCACTTACTGGTTGGAAAATGTAACAAATGGCATGTCACAGGATTGGTTCTAGGGCCTCAACTTATATAAAATGACATGAAAAAGGGACCAGAAGGGATGGTTGAAGAATTTGCTGATAACACAAAACTAGGAAGAAAAAGAAGTTGCAAAGGGAACACACAAGGGAAGCTAGAAGGATAAACTGAGGGCTGCAGATGCTGGAGAGTCAGAGTCAGAAAATGTGGTGCTGGAAAAGACAGCAGATCAGGCAACTTTCGAGGAGGAGAGTCGATGTTTCAGCCATAAGTCCTTCAATCAGGAATACATCCTAATGAAGGGCTTATGCCCAAAATGTCGGCTGTCCTGCTGCTCAGACGGTGCCTGACCTGATGTGCTTTTCCAGCACCACACTTTTTGGTATAGGGAAACTATAAATAAAAGAAAAAAAAGGTATAGCTGGCTCGTGTGCAAAGATATGGCAGATGGAGTACATTGGACAATTACAGATTTTCTCAATTTGGCAGCAAAAACAAAAAAATAAAAATGCAGATTACTTAAATGCAAAGAGACTGCAGAATTGTGAGATACGGAGGGATTTGGCTGTCCCCATGCAGGAGTTTTCAAAGGCCAGTTTACAGAAACAGCAATGTGGAGGTCAATGGCTAAGCCAGGGATTTTATTGACCATCCCTAATTGCTGAGAGTACAGTTAAGAGTCAACCACAATACTGTAATCATAAAAGCTAACAGCATATTATTGTTGATTACAAGGGAACTTAAATACAGAAGTAGTGGGATAATTCTTCAGTTATACAGGGCAGTCACAAGACCACATTTGGAGTACTGTGTACAATAATGGTCTCTTTAATTAAAAGGAAAGTAAATGTGTTGAAGGTAGTTCATAAAAGGCTTACTACATGAATAACTGGAGGTGGAAAGGTTGCCTTATGAGGAACTGCTGGTCAGGGAAGGCTTATGTCCACTGGAGTGTTGAAGACCAAGAGGTGACCTGATTGTTCAAAATCTTGTATGTTTCAGTCTTGAACAGGAGATATTTCCATGTGTGAAAGAAGCTTGCACTAGGAGTCATCATTTAAGGAGAAAAAGGACCATTCACTTCAGGCAGAGATAAAAGGGAGAATTCCCCCACCCAAAAAGAGTCACAAATCTTTGGAAACTTCATGTTTAAGGCAGAGGTGGAAAGATTCTTGATAAGCCAGGCCGGCTGGGGAGGGGGTGGGGTCATTATGGAGAGCCAGGATAAAACCCACTAACTGAGACAAAACTAATTCCATAGGTCTGTGGGAGAAGGCTGATTGGGTAGACTAAAAATGTTTGACAATAAATAAATACATTTAAACAAAGTAAATTTTGAAAAGTTTAATATTTCCCATTAGTAAATCAAAAAAAATCAACATGAAAGATATATTGGTAGGGTATTAAGGAAATTGAAAACTATATCAGTTTAAAAGGGGAGGGATAGAATGTTGCAAAGAATAGTAATACACCCTGTGCACTCAAGGATGGAGAATACTTTATAAACAACTATTTGGAAGCCCTTCGCTCTTCCTAAAATTTTGGTTTTCAAGAATCGCAAAACGGGAGAAATAGAATCTGAAAGTAAACCAGCACAGAAATCAATAAAAAGAACGTTTGCACATACTATAAAAATAAGAGTGGTAAGGAGAAAAATCCAGATTCATTAATGCCCTTTAAAGGAAGGAAATCTGTCATCCCTATGGGGTTATGGGGATAAGGCAGGAACAGGATACTGATTGAGGATGATCAGCCATGATCATAATGAATGGTGGTGCTGGCTCGAAGGGCAGAATGGCCTACTCCTGCACCTATTGTCTATTACCTGGTCTGACCGACATGTGACTCTAGACCAACAGCAATGTTGTTTATTCTTAATTGCCCTCTGAGCAATTAGGGATGAGTAATACATGTTGCTGTAGCCAGCGATGCCCACATCCCATGAATTGAAAAAGAAAAAGGCAGAAACATTTAGTCAAAGAGGTTTACAGTATAGAAAAAAGGCCCTTTGGCCATCAAGTCTAATCTGGCAAAAAGCAACTTAACTATTCCAGTCTAATTTTCCAGCATCCAACCCATAGCCTTGTATGCCTCGGCACCACAAGATCACATCTGAATACTACCTGAATGATTGGCCAGAGAAGGTTAAAGGAAATCTGACAAGGTTGAACATTAAAAAATATGTGTTCATAAATATAAATTGGGAAATCTATTTCCACTGTCTAGTGAGTTACCAAAGTATCACCGAAAGGATGAATGTCTACAAAAGTTTTAGTTCACAGAAAAATTTGACCAAACTATTATTTAATTATCCATCATTTCAACAATGAATAAAAATGGCATGCACATAAAATACAAATCTATTTAATATCACAATTTAACAATAAAAATCAAAATTAAAATACCATAATACTTTCAATTATGGTCTTGCAGAAGGGCAAAGGAAGTCATTTTAAAATATAGTTTGGTAAGTTTGCCCTCTATCTCTGCTTCTCTCAGAATCGGAAGAAAAAGGGAAAATGGTCAGAGTCAGATCATGTTGAGTGAAAGAATAAAACATTTATGGGACAGGAGACTCTAATGATTCAAATGGAAACTAAACAACACACAGCCCAATTAAAGCAACCATCATAATCCTCCACAACCTTGTGAGGAATAAGCAGGAGATAAAGTGGAGTGACCTACAAAGTCAATTGGACAAACAGGGTTTCTGATTCTTGCTACTTGTGTGAACTTTGTAATAAATAATCATGTAGGTCAGGAGTTTGCTTGTATCATTCCAAGTGCATCAGGAGCAGATTTTCCATGCTGTTCAGGGTCACATGCTGTATAGGTAGAATCGTGCCCATCTATATTCCACATTACACATCGAAAAAACACCAACTTCTTGAAGTTGTTGAAATGAATTTACTGTTGCTATTCAAAGGGAAGATTTAATCAGATCCAACAGAGGACAGCAGTGTATTCATATTCATCACTATGTTGCAGAATCAATATGCTGTTTTCTGTTCAGCCAATTAATGACAAAATTCAAGAATTTTCTGCAAAGGAGGAATGGGGAGTATTTGAAAGCATTCCTGGATAAATGTGTAAAAGCCAAGGTTGAAATACAACAGGGCCAGTTTTACAAAACAGATTTTTGTTTCGTTCAACTTTTTAATTTTTCTTCTATAAATCTCACAATATATACATTGGAATACAAACAAAGCATTGCTGCAATTTAAATTAATAAAACAGATTCTGAAAGTAACATTTAAATCTGATTTTAAATGATGCCAGGTTATTGAAACATTTGGATTGAGGAGCCACAGTCTTCATTCACCATCACGGAGTTACCATTAATATTGGAGTTTTGGGATGATATTAGTGCTCAGCAGGCATTCAGCATAGGGGAAGTAACTGCAATACCTTCAGGCATTATGAATATTTGATTGGAAGTTTTCCACTTAATCATGTCACAAATGACAAACCAACCACTTTGTCTAAATTCCCCTTTTATCATCACATCACTGTCCATCACACATGCACTCATCTCACTTTTATTAGTTTCCAAGGAAACTTATTTCCATGCTCTATTCATGGGAACAAGTTTAATCCCTTTCCTTCAAGCGATATATCTTTTCTCACGACTCCTTCCACATTTCAACTTGCTTTCTATTTTACATGTCTCCATGTTGCTTCTTCACACAACAAAACCAACATAAACCCCATGCAAGTCAATTGTTCTTTTCAGAAATTCTAACTCCCTTTGCACTTTATATGCAGGAAATACTTGCATACAATACTGGGGAAAACTGTAGGTTTGGAGTAGGAAGACCTAAAGTGATCACCATTTCTGCTCTGGAATTGCTATCTCCAGGGCTGAGTAAATTGGACACTAGCGAGTAAGGCTTATCTGAACAGGCAAATCACAGGAGATGGCTCCATTGGATACCAAGATCCTTTCCTGCTCTGACGAGGAAATGGAAATCTCAAGAACACAGCCTCAAAATGAAAATGATTTGTCTCACTCAAACAGCTATCCAAGAGTTTCAACAGTATATAATTCTATGTAGGTGATCCATTAGCCAGGGATTCACTTCAACACCTACATATTTATTTACAGAGCCACATTTATTTGTAAGTACATATAGATTGATTCCAGGTCTATTACCACCTGGAATTCTATGTAAGTAACAAATTTCAAAATGAGGAATAATTTATACTGCATAAGAGATGGGTACTGATTGGTTGGTTGACAAATCAAGAGCTTTACAGAACTTCCCTTTAGGTTAAGTTGGTTTCCTCCTTTAGAGGTAACTTAAGTTATTTTACAATCCTCCTCAAATTTCAAATCACTCAATCTTCTCAAACAATCACGTTTGTGGTATGTTGTCAAAGACATTCCCAAAATTGATATTAACTGCAACAGCTGCACTTCCTGAATCAAATAGGTCTGTTGCCTCTTTAAATAATTCTGCTTATCAAGCATAGTTATTTTTTCTGAAATTTGTGAGGTTTTCTAAATCTTTTCCCTTTACTTTGATAGACAGCATTTCATCTGAAATTAAAGATGCAAAATTGTTCCCCCCAATCACAACTGTTGAGCAAATTAATTAGTCTGTAGATAGTTAAATTAGCCAAGTCTTTTCCAGAAAAGAGAATGTTATAGATGCTGTATTGTTTACTCTCCAGAATTAACACTCAGTACAATCCAGAAACATAATAAACTTTCCTTGGTGAATTCTTCTCTCATCTCCTTCGGAATCCAAGGATATTTCCTGACAGATCTCTGTCCTTTGTCTCATTAAGATTTTTGTCATAAAGGAAGACCATGTCCTTTTATTGATCATAAAAAAATGCTGGCTTTGAGATGCATAATTAGTTGTTTGATAGAACAGAGTTGGAGTATTGCTGTAATAAGAGATAGATGTTAGCATTGAGTGCGCACTAGCAAACAGGTCCCTGCTTATGCAAGCTTCTAGAATGCATTAAGTGAAATGAACTTGAATAGAATTGATTGCCAACCAACCAATTGAGCTCCCATCTCTCAAGTAGTATAAACTTTTTCTCCCTCAGAAAGTTATCACTCGTACTGTTGAAACTTTTTGTCGTCAGAAATGACATCTCTTTTTTGGCCGACTCACACCAGAAGAAGATCGGCTGCATCAATTTTGATGAGTTTCGTGAAGGGTTACTCTCTGTAAATCTCAGACAACACCTTCCAAACCCACAACCACTTCCATCTTGAAAAACAAGGGCAGCTGATGCATGGGAACATCACCTTCTGCATGTTCCTCTCCAAGCCACTCACCATCCTGACTTGGAAACATATCGTTGTTCCTTCACTGTCGCTGGGTCAGGATCCTGGAATTCCCTCCCTAAGGGCACTGTGGGTTAACCCACAGCAGGTGGACTGCAGCAGTTCAGGGCGGTAGCTCACCACACCTTCAAGGGGCAACTGCAGGCAATAAATGCTGGCCCAGCCAGCAATGCCGACATTCCACAAGAAAATACACACAAGTAAAATTTCCATTTCCAGCACAGAAAACAAATGGGAGTTACCCTGTTTCCAAGTGTTTTGGATGCTGTCCTCAAGATCTCAGGTTGCCTCAAATTCAAACCAATGTTGATCCAATTTATTTGTCTTCTATCACCCACTGCAACGGAGCTCTTGACCCTGTGCTCGACAACACTCAGTTTACAGCGACAGTGAAGCTTCCATCTCAAACAGGTGACTATGCCTGGAACTATTTGCACTCAGTTTGGGATCTGCTAGTTAACATTAAAGTTTGTAAATATCTTTCTAATAGAGGTCATAGATCCCCAAGACATGAAATTCATAGCTGTGGTTTAAAAAAAAAGACATTTCTGAGAAAAGAATTAGATTCCCTACAGTGTGGAAACAGGCCCTTCAGCCCAACAAGTCCACACCGACCCGCTGAAGCGCAACCCACCCATTGCCCTACATTTACCCCTTTACCTAACACTATGGGCAATTTAGCATGGCCAATTCACCTGACCTGCACATCTTTGGACTGTGGGAGGAAACCAAAGCACCCAGAGGAAACCCACGCAGACACAGGGAGAACGTGCAAACTCCACACAGTCAGTCGCGCGAGTTGGGAATTGAACCCGGGTCTCTGGTGCTGTGAGGCAGCAGTGCCACCGTGCCGCCCAAGGAGCAATCTGACAGACCCGGTTTACCACAGAATGAAAGATTTATTTCCTCGATTTATCCCAGTGCCTTACCTTTAAAAGGCTGCTTACAAACCACAACACTGTGATGGCCGGGAATCAAACCCAGGTCAACTGCTTGGAAGGCAGCTATGCTCACCACTATACCACCATCACCCTGTTGTTGAAACTTTTTTTTTCAGCTTGCATTCATCAGAACAGAACTGCAAGAATGCCAAAGCAACAAATTATATTGCAAGAGAGAGAAAAAAAAAGTTCTGATTTGTTGAAAAGTACACCTTGGCTGGTTGAGATGTTGCCAAGGAAAATGCACCAGAAGCATACCTGCCGAGCTTCCATTTAAATTCAAACTAAGCAAACAAAAGGTGGTGTTTTGGTGAAGGCATTGGCTGTCCAAGATATATAGCTGGAAAAAGGAAGTTTGAGGATTTTCTTTTTGTTTCAAAAGGACTGGACCTAAATGCAACTATATTTAGCTTCTAGCGCACCTTCACTACACAGTTGGTAGTGTAATTCTTAGTATAATTGGGATTGTTCAGCAAGTGCTGTGCAAGCACAGGGATACATCTAACGTTGAACACATGCCCAGAATTTTAGAAGGACAGGCTGGTTGACAGCAGTCAGCACTCTGCTTGTTGTGAATTGACGGAGCCAAGATGCTGGATATGACCTGCTGGCTGTTGGCACACGTGGCCCACATACTAGTCCTACACCAGCACTGAACATCTTTCTGCAGCGTTGCTAGCAACCACTAATGATGTGACCGCATAAAACATGAAACTTAGCATTCTTGCTACTTTGTCCTGGTGAGTGAAAGCCTTAAAACCCTTTTTTTTTCCTCCAAAATCAGCAACCACCATTTGACTAGTACCTGAAGCATTTTTCCAGTCGGTGTTAAATTGATATGCTTTCGGTAATGGGTGGGCAGCCGCTGGAATTATACTTCAGGTGCTCCAGTGAAAAAAAAATCAACTGGGAATTGGGAAAATATCATCTATTTGTTTCCAATTTTAAAATGGTTTCACATTCAAACTAATCTGTTAATTCAATTGATCTCCAAGGAGAAAGCTGGTTCCAGTGTGTCTTATTAAGTCTATTTTTTGATTAGTGCAGCAGTTTATGCATTAACATCAGCTTCATTACCTTTGCACTAGTCTGGTTCTCAAAAAAATAACTTAGATTATTTGATGCAAGATATTTACAAGAAATAAAATTACATAATAATATCCCCTGCAAAACTGATATACAGCCACAGCAATTTTACTTTAAAACCATAAGACATTAAATTATTCGTCAAAAACATTTTCTTTTCTAATCCAAGGTTTAAACAGAGGTGTTGACAACATAAACCAAAGTTTGCACTCAAATTTATTGCCTCACGCACTTGGCTGTTCGTTGTGTAATAAATACATTTTAAACAGACACAAAAGAATGTGACAAGGAGCTGCTAACTCATGGACTTTCACTTCACCCTCAAAAAATATTCTACAATGGCTGTTTTTGCATAAATATATCCTTGGCAAATGAAGTCCGATGGAAGTGCGTCTCCCAAGAGCTACAGCAATCAGATTTCCCTAAATTACTAAATTATAAGCAAATACAAGCTCGGGCCAGAACAAATGTTATGTTTGAAAAACCAAGAGGGGAAAATGGGAAGTGAACACAAAACCAGCTACTTACAAAAATTCACGTCACAGTTGCAAGGAATGTTTAGTTTCTGCCACATCCTGCTGTGAACACATCCCCGTGCCCCCCCAATTGCATCAGATCAAATGTCATCATCCTCTGAGTGGCAATCGTAAATTCAATGCAAATACTTCAGAAAGTCAGTGAATTCTGAGATGTATAACATCTGATTTCGGTAGGCACAATTCAAGTTGAGAATGACCCTGAGCAGCACCTGCAATTGCAATACTTAAATGAACCAGCTTTGTCAGCCATCGGTGATAAAGAATTCCACAGATTCATTACACTCAGACAAATTCCTTTTCATCTCTGTATTAAATGTGTGATCCACCTCTTATTCCGAGATTATGCCTGCTGGTCCTAAACTGTCCCAAAAAGAGGAAACAACCTTTTTTAATCTATGCTCTCAAGTACCCTAAGAATCTGAGGAAGGGTCACGTGACCCGATACATTAACTCTTGATTTCTCTTCACAGATGCTGCCAGAACTGCTGAGCTTGTCCAGCTATTTCTGCTTTTGCCCTAAAAGTCTCGTACATTTCAAGAAGTTCACCCTTCATTCTTCAATATTCGAATGAACACAGTCCCAGTCTCCCCAACGTCTCCTCATAAGACAGCTCCTCTATCCCTGGTATCAGAGCTGAAAAATGTGTTGCTGGAAAAGCACAGCAGGTCAGGCAGCATCCAAGGAGCAGGAGACAAGTTTCCTAAAGAAGGGCTTATGCCCGAAACGTCGATTCTCCTGCTCAGTGGATGCTGCCTGACCTGCTGCACTTTTCCAGCAACACATTTTTTGGCTCTGATGTCCAGCATCTGCAGTCCTCACTTTCTCCCATCCCTGGCGTCAGCCTTGTGAACCTTCTCCAGTCTCACTCCAGCACCAGTAAATGTTTCTTGAGATAATGGAACCAAAACTATTCACAGTATTCCAGCTGTGGTCTGACTAGTGCCTTACACAGTTTTAGAAATACCTCCCCACTTTCAAACTCAGCAGGTGGTTCAGTGGTTAGCACTGCTGCCTCACAGCGCCAGGGACCCGGGTTCAATTCCAGCCGTGGGTGACTGTCCATGTGGAGTTTGTACATTCTAACTGTGTTTGCGTGGGTTTCCTCTGGGTGCTCTGGTTTTCTTCCACAGCCCAAGATGTGCAGGTCAGATGGATTGACCAGACTAAATTGCCCATAGTGTTCAGGGATGTGTTGGTTAGATGCATTAGTCAGGGATAAATGTAGAGTGATAAGGTAGGGGGAATGGGTCTGGGTGGGTTACTCTGAGGGTCAGTATGGACTTGTTGGGCTGAATGGCCTGTTTTCGCACTGTAGGGAAGCTATGTTATACTCCATTTCCTTAGAAATGGATGGTAACATTCCATTGGCCTTCCCCATTACCCATTGAATTTATATACTCGAGATTTTTATTACTTATGCAAGACGACTACCAAATCTCTCGGTGCCGTAACCTTATGCAGTCTTACTCCATTCAACTACCATTCTGTTCCTGTATTCAGATTTGATTTATTGTAGTCACATGTACCCAAGTACAGTGAAAAGCTTTTGTTTGCAAGCAATACACGCAGATCAAAGCAAACAAGGACATAGAGATCTTAGGGTGATTAGACAGAGTCAGGTATACAGGGTTACACTGCAAAGGAGGTGAACAAAGCAAGAACAACATTAATCGAAGTTAGACAGTTGATTCATCTGTCTAATAACAGCCAGGAAGGAGCTGTTCCTAAACCGGCTGGTGCGTGTTTAAGCTTCTGTGTCTTCTGCCTGATGGAAGAGGTTGTAGGAGAGCGTTACTGGGATCGGATGGGTCGTTGATGATGGTGACAGCCTTTCTTCCTGCTAAAGTACATAACCTCACATTTCCCAAACGCCGAGTCTTACCCGCCCACTCAATCCCTCTGCAGACTCTGACACAGTCACGAGCTGCCATCCTACTTCGTTTTGTGTGTCATCCACAAACGTGGCTAAAGTGCATTTAAATTTCCTCAAAGTCATTAATTTTAACTACGGAGTTGCAGTTAGAAGGATAGTGAAGGCGGCGTTTGGTATGCTTTCCTTTATTGGTCAGAGTATTGAGTACAGGAGTTGGGAGGACATGTTGCAGCTGTACAGGACATTGGTTAGGCCACTGTTGGAATTTTGCGTACAGTTCTGGTCTCCTTCCTATTGGAAAGGTGTGAAATTTGAAAGGGTTCAGAAATGATTTACAAGGATGTTGCCAGGGTTGGAGGATTTGAGCGATAGGGAAAGGCTGAACAGGCTGGCGCGGTTTTCCCTGGAATGTCAGAGGTTGAAGGGTGACCTTATAGAGGTTTACAAAATTATATGAGGGGCATGGATAGGATAAATAGACAAAGTCTTTTCCCTGGGGTCAGGGAGTCCAGAACTAGAGGGCATAGGTTTAGGGTGAGAGGGGAAAGATATAAAAGAGACCTAAGGGGCAACTTTTTCACGCAGAGGGTGGTACGTGTATGGAATGAGCTGCCAGAGGATGTGGTGGAGGCTGGTACAATTGCAACATTTAAGAGGCATTTGGATGGGTATATGAATAGGAAGGGTTTGGAGGGATATGGGCCGGATGCTGGCAAGTGGGACTAGATTGGATTGGGATATCTGGTTGGCATGGACGGGTTGGACCAAAGGGTCTGTTTCCCATGCTGTACATCTCTATGACTCTATAATTGGGGCACCTGTGCTACTCCACTAGTTACAGGTTGCTAGCCCAAACATACCCACTTTCTCAACTATCTGTCTTCTGTTAGTTAGCCAATCATGTTAATATACTACCTCCAACAATCTAGCTTCTTATTTTCTTAATATAGTCTAATGTTGAACAGCAGGCTATTTCACAAACCCTAAGAAGGGGGCAAAGATTGGTGGCAAAGTACCAGATTCACAGAAAAGAGAAAAAAATGACTCAAGACTCCTGGATGATCAGTTAAGGAAGGAGTGGATTTATATTAATTGACCTCGGATAGGCAGCCTGGGGTCAGGAGGTAGGAACCAAAGAGTTAGGCTGAGATTTTGGGGTCAGTGGCAAATTTATGCCATTTGACTTTTGAAAAAGCTGCCCCCAAAAGATCTAGCAGTCCGTATAGCATAGGGAACCCTCTTCCTGAAGTTAATTTAATTCTAGCATGGTCAAAGGAATTTCCAAGCACCTGGCAACACCACTTTGTTACTGAACAGGATAAGTATCCACTCGAAAGAAACCAAAAAGTAAAAAACATTATCTCTACTTGTAATTAAATTTTACAGAGTCCTAGTCACACAGCGTGGAAACAGACCATACAGTCCATGCTAATCAGGAATCTTTAACTGAACTAGTCCCATTTGCCTCTAAACCTTTTCAAGTCATATAGCAAAATGTCCAAATGTCTTTTAAATGTTGTGATCGTACCTGAATCGACCATTTCCTCTGGCAGCCTCCGATACTCCAGGGAGGAAATAAAAAGTCCCAGCATCTCCTTAGAACAGACCCTCCATTTCCTGCAGCATCCTGGTTAATGTTTTTTGAACCCTCTCCAGTTTAATAACATCCTTCCCATAGCAGAGGGACTAGAATTGTATGCAGTGAATACTCAGAGGAGGATGGGGGACAAGGAGAACACTTAAGAGGGAAATCAGGCCATAAGGGGACATGAGAAAGCTTTGGCAAATAAGATTAAGGAGTATCCAAAGAGTCTACAAAAACATTAACAGCAAACGAGCCATGGAGAAAATAGACCCCTTAAAAAGATCAACGAGGGTGACTATGTATGGAACAACAGGTGATGGGTGAGGTACTAAGCACAAAGTAGTAAGTGATCAAAGTATACTTGGAAATAATTTTAATACTTCAATTTCTACTTTAAAGATGTGGAATTTAGCATAATAGAGAAGTCTGACATTCTACAAGTCTGAACGTAGATTTTCAGGGCCAGCCAATCTATTCAGTGATACCTGATACCTCGGTACTTTGTTAAAGATTCACTTACACGTCATGCAATGAAGCATAACTTTTGCAAGGGTCTTTACAGCAAGACCAATAGTGGAAAAAGTGCATGTTCTCATCAGTGCAGTGGTTTCTCATTCATTGAAGAATGGAATTACTTCACTGCACTGATTGTGAAGATGCAAGTCAGTGACAGAAAATTCCAGTTTCAGTGCTTAACTGCACATGTTGAGTCCACAAGTTACTGTCAGATTCAAAAGAAACAATGGCAATAATCATTGGCAGCTGCATGTGTCATCAACAGAACTACAAAACTCAACCATTAGTTTTTCCATAGAAATTTGGTAATCTATTTTCATGAAAACAGGATGTGGGATTGAAACACAATTAAAAAAGGATAGAATGAAATATTTAAAAGTGCATCTATTTTAAGCACAGCAGCTGTAATCGCAAAACAAAAGGTTTGTTATCTTAAAGGCAGTACAGATTACAAACAAGGCCATTGATTTACAAGTGTAAAAGTCAAGTGGGTTTTTAAAGTTTTATTGTTGTATTGGTGGTTGAATTCCATTCACTTACAGTACAGGCCACAAGTCAAACTGTTCACTTCTTCACAAGATACTACGTTTGACTGGTATTTGGTGAGTTTGTACACTTTTTCAGGCATAGCAATTGATGAACATATCCAAAATATTTACTATTACCAATAATAGTAAATTTGCAAAGAAAGGAATTTCTTGACCTTGCATTGGGGGACTAAGCACTATTGTTGCCAAAATTTCTGCCTTGTAATTTCTATTACTACAGTGCTGAGAAAGGCCATTCAGCCCATTGAGTCCATACCAACCCTCTGAAGATTATCCCATCCAGACCCACCCACCCCCCTAACCACACATTTTAACATGGCTAACCCACCCAGCGTGCACACCCCTGTCACCATGGGGTAATTTAGCATTGCCAATTCACTTAACCTGCACATCTTTGGACTGTGGGAGGAAACCGGAAAACCCAGAGGAAACCCACATAGACACGGGGAGAGTGTGCAAAATCCACACAGACAGACTGAACCGGAGTCCCCGGCACCGAGGTAGCAGTACTGACCACTGTGCCACCCTCAGTTCTCTGCAATTAATCCAACTGCTTAATACTAGACTAACAGAGACTGGGAGATCAGTGATACACAATGGATCAGCACAAGAAGGTATACTGCACTTAGAGGAATTTCTCAAGGTCGGCTTGTCGTCAAAAGAAGGTGGAGAGGGCTGTGGGGGAGACGCAAAGAACCGACATTGAGATGCAAAGGAATCTTATTGCCAACATAATAGATAAAAAAAGGGGTCATGCACTTGGGTCACCCAAGTCAGAGTGAAACAAAATGTTATTAATTAGCAATGTGCATACTAGCAAACAATAGTTTGCTTAATGCAACCAAAAAAAGTGACATAATCTTGATGATAATGTCTCAATAAATTTTAATAACTAATTCTGAACTGCTTGGTTACTACTTTTATATTTCATATTTCCAGCATCCACAATTTTTTTTTAAAAAGTGAATGTTTGTGAATCTTGGCAGCATGGTTTCAATTAAAGGTTTTACATTATTTACTGAATTAGACACTGACCTATTACTGCAAGCATTCAGCTGACACACAGGAACAGTGAGATTCCATTGCCTTCTCTCTCAAGCTACTTCCCCTCCCTCAGACAACCAAGTTGAGATGAAGATTCTTACAAGACACCTTTTTAAAAGTGGAATTGGAATTTAATACAAAACACTGGATATGAAATCTATCAAAACATTGTCATTTCAGAAACATCAATCCAAAGCAATGGACGTTGAATTGAAGTCCATTTTTCCACTTATAAAGAGCCACTCAGTGCTACATTATTCTATTCTTAATACATATCCTTGACAGTGAATCACTGTAGAGATGATCTAACTATTAGCATTTAGCACAGGATTTTAAAGAACTATTTTGACCCTGGCATTGCTGGTTAGTCAAGATAAAAAAAAAAGTCTAGCACTCTCCACACAGCTTCCACAAACAAAGCACTTGCTCAAAAGCAAAATACTATAGCTACTGGAACTCTACAATAAAGACAAAAAATGTTGGAAACACTCAGTAGATCAGGTAGCATATCTAAAGAAAGAATCAAAACACATACAAGATTATGGGCTAGGTTCTGGATAATGGGACTGGAATAGCCAGGGTGGTTGCTTTTTAATCAATACAGATTCGATGGGCTGAAGGACCTTTACTGTGCTATAGATATTTATGACTATGGCTTTATGTATGTATCAAGAGAGTGTGGTGCTGGAAAAGCACAGGTCAGGCAGCATCCGAGGAGCAGCAAAATAAAAATCGATGATTCGGGAAAAAGCTCTTCATCAGGGCTTTTGCCCGAAATGTCGATTTTCCTGCTCCTCAGATGCTGTCTGACCTGCTGTGCTTTTCCAGCACCACACTCTTGACTCTCATCTCCAGCATCTGCAGTCCTCACTTTCGGCTCAAATGTTTGTATTCCAGGGCAGAACAGAGAAAGGCTCAAAATAGAGAAGGGTTGAAGCAAGCACTTCAAGTTGGGAAGAAGAGGAATGAAGGAAAGAGAAAGGGCACCTCAAATGATTGAGTTGATGGAAGTAGCGATGATAGTGCCAAACAAAATGTCATGTTAATTGAACTGGCAGTGCAATTAGAAGGGATTCAGGGAAGCCGTATGTGGCAATAACTGAACCACTTTTGGAAAATGGGAGCAGTGATCACGATCTGGAACATGAAATCAATGTCCAGAAGGCCATGAAATGCCAAGTCAAAATTAAGGAGCTATTCATAGAATTCTTAAGTGTTGAAGCAGGCTATTCGGCCCATCTTGTCTGCACAGCCCCTCTGATCAGCATCTTACCCAGACCCACCCCACCATCCTATCCCTGTAACCGTGCATTTCCCATGGTTAATCCATCTAGCAAGAACATCCCTGGACACTACTGGCAGTTTCGCATGGCCAATCCACCTAATCTGCACATCTTTGGACTTTTCTTGGAGTTTCATTAAAGCAGTGCAAGAGATTGAGGAGAGAAAAAAAAAGGTCACAGCAGGAATAATGACTAAAGTTGCACTATTCTCATCTGAAGATCCAAAATAAAAGTATAAATCTATGAATTATGCAATCAATGCCAACTAGCCATTCAACTCTATTCTTTGAAACCAACTGCAACAATTCATTCTGGAGATTTGTCATATCTGAATGACTTGCATACGGAACAAAAATAACACTGTGCAAATAAAATACGCTGACAAAAGGCAAACCTGAAATTTGATTAGATTTTTGAATTTGATTATCACCATCCAAATACAAAGAGCAGATAATTAGAGCTCCAAAACCCTCCATATCTACAGTCAACAATATCCAGGCTAGCAGATATGAAGTGCATTGCTCAGAATGGAATACATTTCTGGTGCATTAACTCCATTCTCACAACTGACCAAGGTATATGCTCCATTGTCTGGTTTGCTCATAGCTCCTCCTCCAGTGGGTAATCAAATTCAAGATTCCTGATGAAGGATCCTGACCTGAAATGTCATCTTTCCTGCTCCTCCAATGCTGTCTGCTCTGCTGTGTTTTCCCCAAGTACATATTTTATCGACTCAAGATTTGTTGTTGCACAGAAGGACCGTAATTTAAAGCCATAAGGCAGGATTCGGGTCAGGAGGCTAACAACAGGCTCAAATGAACATATGGTGAACTCTCAATGCTGGAGAACCAGTATCTGGTCCTCTGACCTGGAAAAAAACTGCAGGTGGTCACTGCAGCTAATGGATACAGCGAAGCAACTTCACTAAATGAGAATTTTTTTTCCCAAAATGTGGCTGGGTTTGTAGGGCTGTGCCTCAACAAGGAAGCCTATAGCTGCCCGATTAGGCAGAAAGAACCTCAAATGCCTGTGTACCCTAATCAACCACCAGGAGGCCTCCTCCCATCAGCTCGCCCCAATACACTGGTACTCAAAGTGAGGCGCTGGAAAAGCACAGCAGGTCAGGCAGCATCCGAGGAGCAGGAGAAAAATTGATGTTTTGGGCATAAACCCTTCATCAGGAATTCACTGGTAGCCTTTCCATCCCAGAAGTGGCCTGGAGTAGAATTGTGCTGCCAAACTAGTACAAAGTTATGGACATCGCCACCTCAAAATGTTCTGTCCAGAAAGTGACAATGCCAGGTTTGTTCTCAAAAATATTGCCAATAAAACTCAGAATAAAGGAACACCCAATTTAAGACTGAGACAAGGTAGAATTTCTTCCCTCAAAGTTGAATGCCTTGCCACGGAGAGCTGTGGTGCTGAGTCTTTAAGTATATTTGAGGCCAAGATAGATAGATTCTTGACCAGCACAGGTATTCAAGATTTATGGGGTAAGGGGGTAGGAAAGAAGAATTGAAAAATGTTGGATTAGCCATGACTGTATTGAATGGCAGAGCAGGCTGGAAGGACTGAACAGTCATCTTGTTGCTATTTCTTATGGTCTTACAGGTAGTAAGAAAGACTTGTATGGTCTATCTGCTAAAATATAAATACAGTATCAGTTTTTCGATTAATTAATAAATCTGGATTCGAAGAGGCTGCATTGGTGATTACTTGAATATCCACTAACAAACTGTCTTACAAAGCAAACAATTGTACAGAAAACAAATCTATTCCCATGTGCATACAACCTGGACATTGTATTGTCCTGAATATTTGTGAAACTGTTCTTAACTCAAATATTTTAACTAACCTCACTGCATATTCTATCTACTTTATAACATTGTACGTACAGATTGAATTCAGTCCCAGCAACTACTTTTCAGAGAATTTGACTTTTTGTTCCAGACATTTAACATCTTTCATTGAAAAAGACTAGCTCACACATCATGACCAATCACTACTTCATTCACTGACTGACAGACTGTGACAGAATTAAGAGGGGACATAGTTACAAGTTCAAGGTGCGGATCAGGAGCCTCAAAGTAATTTTTATTATTTAATCTTCA
Organism: Chiloscyllium punctatum; assembly: GCF_047496795.1. Taxonomy (NCBI): domain Eukaryota; kingdom Metazoa; phylum Chordata; class Chondrichthyes; order Orectolobiformes; family Hemiscylliidae; genus Chiloscyllium; species Chiloscyllium punctatum. Next base: position 6,699,536 of record NC_092744.1, on the reverse strand, counting down.
AATTGTCAAGAGAGGTCAGACATGGTAAAAGTCAGCAGTGTCTGAGTCCAGTGAAGCATAATGTAATGTACCAAGCAAATTAACTGTTCATTACTGAGCGTTGGCGACTTAAAACATTTTCCATGAGTTAAAACTCTAAAAAGGGGCTGTATTAATTTTAAATTCTACTTCAACTTACTTATGACATAAAACAACTTTTTATAATGCACTGCTCCAGTCGAATGGCATACATCATCTTTAATGTTAAATTTAATTTTAATCAAATTGAGGAAAATTACAGCATATCAGATAGAACACTGCAAAGAGCAGACTTTTCTCAGCCCTCAGAAATGGCAGTGGATGGACAAAGCCAGGAAAGTAAATCAGAAAACCATGGTTGGATGACTCCCTGTTTCCCACCTCTGCGCAAGATTACAAGGAGTAGACTGCCCTGGGATTTAGCAACCTTATAGGTCCAATTGAGGTCCCATTCAAGGCATTACTCCATGTCCAGAGAATCTTTCTGGTATTGTGATTGGCTACTCACTGAATCCACAGCCCAGCAATGACTTTGATGCAACCTTCTACAGCATGGCAGGTCAAAGGGTTATCAAAACCTACTCTCACTGCACCTGGCAAAAAGCTGTGCTCCAAAAGCTGCTGTGATTTCAAATAAACCTGCTGAACTATAACCTGGTGTTGCGTGACTTCTGACTTACACTCAAACTCCCAGTGGAGAGCCAAAGCGCAAATAGCCACAATCAATTCATGTGGAGGAGCTCGCCATTCACACTGATGACCTAACAGTGTTGAGCCTTTGTGGAATAAACCTATCCGAGCCATCTAAGAGCATCTATCTCTACAGTGAGTTGCCCTCAGTTTCATTTACGAGCCTGAGCAGTGCCCATCCCTCTCAGGGAGGCTGCAGTTTCAGGAGCTGGATGGTAAAGGCAGCCTGTTAATTGGTTGTCTCCCAGTAGATCATGCTGTGCGTGGATGTCAGATGTTGGATTACCAGCCCTGGTCCTTGACTGTTTCTGAAGGTTTCCAACCATTTTCTCATTGGGTTGTCCGATTGGTGATTGTGAAAATAATAGGTGCACAAAAACAAGGTTTTTAAAAAATATAAACTCATCTTTACTTTTATCATGAAGCAAGACATCCTGTTACTAACAGTGCATCGCGACTTAGTTTAATATAAGAAATTTCGAGAGGACCCTCGATCGATGCCCTCTGCTTAGATGGCTAACTCGGAATAAAAAAGGTTATCTATTTAACCACACAAATCTTCATAGTAAAAACTCAATGTACAACGCACTGATTTTACTGTGGTCATGAGAGCAGAAGTGTCAGCATTCTCTATGGTTATTTGATTGAATCTGTCAGAAAAGTTCATGTGAGCACAGGATAACAGATATCCAGAAGTTGCTGTTAGTTACTCTATAGTTCTACAGAGGCTGTGCTATTGAAGTGTCTGATGAGTGAAATCCCTCAGTGATCAATGGATTGATAAGAACTTCCACTCCAGCCCACAGTATCACCGTCATTGTCTGCAAAAAAATGCGATTAGGTTAGATTAGATTCCCTACAGTGTGATGCATTGTTAAAGCAAGGTATAACCTTTTGTTTGAACACAGAAACACTCAGTGGCCCTTGGAACACAAGGGAGCAGACGAGGTGGTGGTCTGGCAGGGAGAAATCAGTCAGGGTGCCCCCACATCTGGTTCCTGGCAGCAGGAGCACAGTCCAGATTTAATGAGAAAAGGGTGGGAAGGATTTGTTGCAGGAAACACTCCATGCTGATAACAAGTTTCTCGATTCAGTTTGTTAAGGAGTAAAATCACACAAGACCAATTATCCGAGCCCACCAGAAGTTAATGGAGCCCGCATGGATCTCCTGTGCTCATAAGAGTCACCCCAACAAATCCTGTCCAAATTTGTCAAAAGCCTGTGGGGGTACCTTGTTCACAGGTAGTTATTGCCCAACATCAGTAGCAGCAGAAAGGAGAGAGAGGTTGCTGATAATTTCCCTTGCCCTTCCAAGCTGGTGATACCATTCCCCATGAGCACCATCACATTTCATCTCTCTCCCCCTCCAAGAATCTAGCAATGATCACAGCTGACTGGAAGCTCCCATGGGGTGAATTCCCATCACACTGAGGGGATCGACCAAGTGGGAATCCTGGTGCTGTGCAGGTTTGGATTGAAATAGTGTAGTTCTCTTGTGGAAAGGCAGCTTGGGTTTCCCACCAGTTCTCCAACTCATGTGCAGAACCAAGTCAATTTCATATACTTGATACATATAAAATTAAATGCACTTGACTAAAGGTCACATAACAAGTACAGCTGATACAAAATTTGGATTCATACATTAAGGAATATCAGAAATGACAGGTCTGACATTCTCCAGCACCCCTTATTTTGTGAAATTGATTTTGAAATTAGAATCACTCACTAATGAAGTGTGCTGTAGACAGAAGCAAGCAAGACCAGCTGCAATTACAATGTCATTGCCTTGATGCCCTTTAAGTTGAGGCTTCATCTTTAATGCAGCTGAGTTTTCATATGCAAACATCATGCAAACAAGGACGTCACATTTTAATGAATAGTGCATTGCTATCAATTGTTAGCAATAAAGAGAAAAATGTCATTGCATCTACAAACGACCATAATATTTAGTAAAGCACAGTAATAATTAAACTAGGCTGACCGGCATCTCGCAAATTAATATTCAATCCTCTTTAAAGTCTTGTTACCCTTTGGAAAATTGCTATTTCATATATTCAGGGGCTGTCAGAAGGCAAGTGGAATGTTAAAACAACTACATTCCCAAGTGATTGGTTTCACTAAAGGGTCAAACAGATTTCAGGAGAGAATTCTGAAATTCCAAAAACTTCAGAATTCTAAAGGAGGTCAATGTCCAAAGATGCAGCTGCCAATCATGAGGCAAAGGAAAGGGGAGGAGTCTGCATAAAATGCCTTCAAATCATTTATAATTAAATGTTTAAAACAGCTTGTATTTTTAATCAAACCAATTTTTTGATGTGTTACGAATTCCATCAGAGTTGCTCAAGGATCAAAGCTTGAGGAGATCACAGGGATAGGTAGGACAAGGCCATTAAGAGATTTCAGCAAGAGATGACCGATTTTCAGTTTGAGACATTGGAAGTCTTGTGGCCAAGTCAGCAAAATCGAGAGTGATACACAAATGAGACTTGGAAGACTTTGATTGGTCACACTCATTGAAAGACACCTCCCAGTCATAAAATCTTCTTGACTTGACGTGAGAGCAATGTACCCATTCCTGGCCACCATCCCAAGTTTGAGCCAGACAAAGTTGCAAACTTGGCATTCTATTTTATAGTAATCTGGACTTCAAACCCCATATTTGTTAACAGAGCAAGTAGTTAAATAGGTGATTGGGCTTAACTGTTTGACGAAATTGACTGGGTAAGTGTGAATGGAGAATGAATGGAACTGGTGTGTGAAAGAAGCTTCAAAACTGAGTATTTAATAAACTCCATCCACAAAGGAAGATGTCTTGCAATCCATCTCACCAACTGACTTGGATCTAGATTGACATTGGTATTAGGGGATGGTTGTAAAAGGTTACGGTTGGAATCTAAAATTGCTTTTCAGACAGAAGACTGTATTTGGAGTTTCTGTGGAGAACGTCTGGACCTCAGGGTAAACCTTATTTTTTAATTCACTTGTGGGATGTGGGCGTCAGCTGGGCTGCACTCATTGCCTGTCTCTAGTTACCCTCAGTGTGTCAGGATATGATTTCCCACTGAAGTTTTGTAAAGCTGTACCATACAAATCATTAGCAGAGGGATTGAGTTCAAGAGTCGTGAAGTGATGTTGCAGCTGTACAGGACTTTGGTTAGGCCACAGTTGGAGTACTGTGTGCAGTTCTGGTCGCCTCACTTTAGGAAAGATGTGGAAGCTTTGGAGAGGGTGCAGAGAAGATTTACCAGGATGTTGCCTGGAATGGAGAGTAGGTCGTACGAGGATAGGTTGAGAGTTCTCGGCCTTTTCTCGTTGGAACGGTGAAGGATGAGGGGTGACTTGATAGAGGTTTATAAGATGATCAGAGGAATAGATAGAGTAGACAGTCAGAAACTTTTTCCCCGGGTACAACAGAGTGTTACAAGGGGGCATAAATTTAAGGTGAAGGGTGGAAGGTATAGGGGAGATGTCAGGGGTGGGTTCTTTACCCAGAGAGTGGTGGGGGCATGGAATGCGCTGCCCGTGGGAGTGGTAGAGTCAGAATCATTGGCGACCTTTAAGCGGCATTTGGATAGGTACATGGATGGGTGCTTAATCTAGGATAGAAGTTCGGCACAACATCGTGGGCCGAAGGGCCTGTTCTGTGCTGTATTGTTCTATGTTCTATGTTCTAAATCAACAAGTAGGAAGCTCTGCCCCATTACCATAGTTTTGGGAGCGGCTTCTGAATGCCACATTGCCAAATTTGGCCTTGATGCTCAATCACTCTCAAATCACGTCCGGCATTCAGTTCCTGTGTCCATGTTTCAACCAAGGCTATATAGTGAGGTCAAATGCAGAGTGGTCCTGGAGGAACCCAAACCAGGCTCAGTGAGCAGACCATTGCTGAGTGCTACTTGACTGTGTTGTCAATGACCCCTTCCATTACTTTACTGATGATCAAGAGTAGTTTGAACAGATAGTAATTTACTGGGTTGGATTGATCCTGCATTTTGTGAACAGGACATCCCAGAGCAATTTTCCATTATTGGGCAAATTCTGGTGTTGGAGTTGTGTTGCAGTCTCACTAGCGGAGAGACTATTTCCAGAGCACAAGTCTTCAGTACTCCAGAATGTTGTCAAGGCCCATGAACATGGCAGTATCCTGTGTGTTCAGGGAATTTTTGATATCACATGGAATGAATTAAATTGTATGGAGGAACAGCATCCATGATCTTGAGAGCTTGGGCAACACAGTGGCTTGGTGGTTAATCCTGCTGCCCCACAGCACCAGGGGCCCAGGTTTGATTCCACCATAGAGTGACTGTCTGTGTGAAATCAGCACATTCTTCCCCACCCCACTCCCCCATCACCCCTCACATCTGTGTGAGTTTCTTCCCACAGTCCAAAGTTGTGCAGGCTAGATGGATTGGCCTTGCTAAATTGCCCGGTGTCCAGAGATAAATTAGGTTAGGCATGGGAAATGCAGGGTTTGAGGGATTGGGTAGGGGGTTGGGCCTGGGCGGGGTGTTCTTCAGCAGGTAGATGTGGACCTGATGGGCTACATGGCTTGCTTCTGTACGATAGGGATTCTATGATTCTACAAACCTCAGAGGGAGGACAAGTTAAAATCAATAGCTCGGTCTGGCTGCAGACAGATACAAATACTTCATCCTTATCTTTGATACTGATATGCTGGGCTCCCTCATTGAGGACAAGGATATTTATGAAGCAGTCACTTCTTGTTAATTGTTGAATTTTCCACTGCCTCTCAATTGGGAAGTCCCTCCCAAATGAATTACTGAACATTCTCTGGACTGCTTCAAAAAGTGTCACGATGCCTTTCCTTAAAAAAAACCAACCAAAAACAAACTGTTCACAGTATTCTCGATGTGATTTAACTTGAGCCTTGTACAGTTTTAGCAAGCCTGTCTTTTTTTTTTAAATATACTCTATTCGCTTTGAAATGGAACCAAGCTTTCCATTTGCCCTCCCTCTTAAGTACAAAACACGGATGCACATTCCCTGTGCAGCAGCTTCTGTTTAAATGATATTCAGTTTCTCTATTCTTCCTGCTAAAGTGCAGAGTCAATGGGCAATAAATGCTGGCCAGCCAACAATACCCATAATTGCACAAATGAATAAAAAAAACGTCTTCCCCAATATAAACCCTGCCTTATTTAAATAGCCAATTCGAAGATTGCCATATGAAACATATATAAAGACTAGCCTCATATCTTCTGGATCACTCAATACTGGAAAACGGTTTGAATTTTAGGACCATGTAGGAGATAGTCAACCTTATCTGACAGATGGATGCGTGCCGAAAAAAGGTACTGCTTTTGGGACATCCAAAACTTATGGCTCAGACTCTCAAAAAGAAATCTGGTGATCAAAGTATCCCCCAGTTGCAAATAAGGTGGTCTTGAAGTTCCTCTTCGCGCTTTTAAAAAATTCCCTCATGGGATGTGGGCATCGCTAGTTCTGCCAGCATTTTTTGTCCATCTCCAGTTTCCCTCTAAAGGTGGTGACAAGCAGCCTTCTTGAACTGCTGCAGTCCATGAACTGTGGATAGACCCACAATGTTGTCAGAGAGTGAATTCCAGGATTTTAACTCAGCAATGATGGGACAGCAATTTGTTTCTGATTTAGGATCATGAGTGGCTGAGAAGAGAATTTGCAGATGGTGATGTTTCAATCTATCTATCTATCTGCTGTCCTTTTCCTTCTAGGTGGAAGTGGTTGAGAGTTCAGAAGATGCTGTCAAAGGAGCCTTGATGAATTGCTGTGCATCTTGTAAATAGCAGCAGCAGCAATGTGTCTGAGCAAGATGGTGGAGGGAGTGAATGTTTGTGGATTTGCTGCAAATCAAACTGACTAGTTTCTCCTCAATTGCATTGCTGGAACTGCACCAATGCAGGAAAGTGGAGAATATTCCATCACACTCCTGACTTGTGCCTTGTAGATGGTGGGCAGGCTTTGGAAAACTGGAAGAGAGTTACTTGCTGTATTATTCTTTGCTTGTGACCTGCTCTTGTAGCCGCTGTATTTAAACAGCTAGTCCAGTTCAGTTTCTGTACAAAGTTAACCCACTGAATGCTGATAGTGGGGATTCAGTGATGTTCACACCATTGAATGTGAAAGGATTGTGGTCAGATTACCTTTTATTAAAGATGGTCAATGCCAGGTATTTGTGATGCGAATGTTAGTTTTCACTTTTCAGCCCAAGACTGGATGATTCCAGATCTTGCAGTATTCAGACAAAATCTGCATCAGTATTCGAGCAGTCTTGAATCATCCTGAACATTGTATGAACGACAATGAACATCTCTATTTCTGACCTTATGATGGAGGGAAGTCATTGATGAAGCAGCTGAAGGTGGTTGATCTTAGGACACTACCCTAAGGAACTCCAAGACGACCTGGGTTCAAGTCCCACCTGCTCCAGACACATGTCATAGCATATCTGAACAAAATCGATTAAAAAGCATTTTCACACACATCATCTCTTATGCTTCATAAAACATACCCTGAGGAACTTCTGTAGAGATGCCATGGAGCTGAGATAACTGACCTCCAACCAAGTGGCATCTTGCAAGATATAGTTTTTGCAAGGTTGAAAAGGAAGTACTCCAGAAACTATTAAAACACTAGGAGATCTTGCAGGAAAACTATGGAAAATGAAATAAAAACATGTCGATTGAAAGGACCTCCATTTGATGATGTACTGAACTTAAATTCACATTACATAAATGACAACGCATCTCTGACATTAAGTAATTTGTTACATCTCTCCTTCTTGGATGTGTGACAGAAAAGTGTACGCTGAACCATTCCTCCCAGTTTAAAATTCTTCAATAAACCAAAAGTTTCTTTTAACCTGCGAATTTGCCTTGGTTATTTTTAAATTGGATTTCACAGACAGGATTTGTGGAAACACACCATCAATTTTCAACTGAAGAAATTAATAACCATGTTACAGTACAGAGAGAGAAAAAGGAAAACAAAAATAACTTTACCTCCTTGTCTATAACAATATCAACTCATTCCAATAAATGAGGAAGGTCCTTATGGAAAGAATGCTTTGCATTGGGTAAGATACTGGTCAGTTTAAAATTGTGATTTCATAATTAAACTAGTTGTACACTCAGACCAGATGCCAGTTATGATGTGTAGGAACAAATAACTGCAGATGCTGGAATCTATACTGAAAACAACAAATGCTGGAGATCACAGCAGGTCAGACAACATCCATGGAGCGAGAACAAGCTAACATTTTGAATCTAGATTACTCTTCATCAGAGCTGAAGTGAAGTGTGGAGGGGCACAGCATTTATGCAATTGATTGGGAGGGGCAGGGGTGGTGAGTTTAGGGGGCTAATACAGAAAACATGTTGATAGTTCAGATTAAGTCAGTCAATTATAACATACTGAAGCGGAGTACTCTGATTAACCATGCCCTTCAAAGTTAAAAAAAAATCAACACAAGTTTCCAGTATTGGGTGACCCAGAAGAAATGAAGCTAGTCCTTTTGTATACTTCACATGCCAATTTTCCAGATGGTTATTTGAATAAGGCTAGATTTATTGATTGTATTAGATGCATTATGAATCAAATAGTGTAGTAAATTTGAAACAAAACTGTAAGTATAATTATCTCATTTAGCTCCTCATCTGGTTTGCCATGCAAAGGTAATGTCAACAGTATGGGTTCCAGGTGAGGTCACCATGCACAACTCTTTCTCAACCTCTTCCCTCGTCTGCGCTGTCGTGACCCTCAGGTTAAACAAGCAGCCCTATGGTCTGGTAGGACTACGGCAATTTTACCTTTTCATTCTTTATCTTGCCGTACAATTAAAAAAAATGTTTCAATAGCTTTGTTTAAGGATTTTTTTTGTGTCTTCAAAAGGTTTTATTTAAAAGAGGAATAAATTAAATTAATGTAAGTTGTTAAACAGGTGGCAGCATCTGTGGAGAGTCACTGGACTCAAAACATTAACTTTTTTCTGCACAGATGCTACCAGATTTGCTGAGTTTCTCCAGCAATTGTGTGTGTGTGTGTGTGTGTGTGTGTGTGTGTGTGTGTGTGTGTGTGTGTGTGTGTGTGTGTGTGAGAGAGAGAGATATAACTACCTACTTCTTATTTCACATTGCTCAACATAAGGTATTTTAACTGCTGTAAAACTCATTCTATAATGATATAAAGGGGTATTTCTGTCATGCAAATAGTTTACTATTTTATTGCCCTTAAATTGTGCAAAGTTAACTCATATACCTTTGTGCTATTCTGTGGACTAGCTACGTACAAATGTCTTGTGCATTAGTCCACAATTCCTCTGTTGCTTAATTTTATACCAGTCAATATTTCAATGACAACATCAGTAATACTTAGTGCTCATTAACCATCAGCAAGATTCAAGTGCCTAATGCCTTCCAATCTTTCAATCTGATACTCATAATAGGTTGGCCAAAGATAGCATTTATAGATTGATAAAAAGAAAGCTATTCAAATATTCGTCTTTCTTCTCTACATCTTATGCCCCACCATGGGAAAACAAGAGCTAAAGTCAATCAAGGTGTGTGAAAGTGACCACACATTACAGAATTTACAAGTCAGACCACGATAATGGTCTTTAACCAGCTTCTGGCAACTCTTAGTACATTAAAGCAAATTACAAATATGATCCACTTTCCACATTGCAATATGGTATTTTACTTTTAGAAAGTTACACACAGGCGTGCAGATAATGAACAGAACAGATGGGAAAATTTTGAACCTATGCCACCTTCAATCCAAAACCAAGATAATGTTAATCTCTGTCAGACCTATGTATGTTCACTCCGAAACCGGAGGTGCAAGCCAGTGTCAACACCTCCTCTGAATCTTAGGAGCAAAATGGGCCTTCTGCCAAACCCCAAGAAAAGTATGTGTGTGTTGTCCTCTTCCGACCAGATAATGGCACAATAGCTCCCACACAGAGCAACAGCCCCTTCCACATCACATGAGCCTCTTCCCTCTGAAGGCAGGTACAGTCAACAAATTTTATCAGCACCACCAACATGCTAGCTCAGCCTTCGACTTACTGAAGGAAAAAGTAAGTGAGGTCTAGATCTCAAACGGACATGAAGATCATAGTTAACCGGGCTTCAGTGATCCCAGTGCTCCTTGGTATTTCAGTCTGAGGATCTTTATTCTGTCTTGGGATACAGGTGTTCCATCCTCAATTGCCCTGGAACAGAGTGGCTGGCTGAAGCCATTTCTGATGGCAGTTACAAGTCAATAAGATTTCCATGGATAAGGAGTCACATATAAAGATGGCAGATTTTCTGCAATTCATGAACCAGTCCCTTTTTTTAAAATTAAAAAACAATTGTCAATGATGTCAGGTTACCATTAGCTGAGCTTTTTAAAAAATAACTAAATTTCAGATATATTAACTGAATTCCAATCTCACCATCTACCACGGTGGGATTCAAACCCTTGCCCGTACAGTATTAGCCTCTGGATCCAGTGACAACACAGCACAGCCACCTCCTGCCCCTTACAGTTAATACTGTAAGAGGTGACAGGAATACTATCAGTAGCGGCCAGGCGAGATCCTCCAAATCCAGTGGCGAGAAAGGCAGTACAATAGCAACAAGCTAATTTCCCCAACTAATCACTCACTCAGTTCACTGGCAGGACAGATCATATCAGGAGTGTGCCTAATGGATTTCCCAACTAAGTACTCTACTTCAAACCTGATCACAGCAGGGGATTCCAGAACAGGACAGCAGCAATACTTAGGAAATGTTCTCACAGCCTTAAAAAAAAGGGGCAAAAATCTCCAATTCTTGGGACCAAATTGGGAAAGGCTTATTCAGCAAGACCCCAAATATACAAGAGACTTTGTTGGGAATGCAGAGGGGTGACTTGGAGGTGCCAAAGAGAATGCACAAACTTCCAATCGTACCTACCCAACCCTTTGAGCATTACCTGCCCTACACGCAGCAGAACTTAAGAGGTGACGCTTCAGATTTATCAGGTAATTCAGAACCCATCAATTTGGAATGGACGCAAATCATCCTTGATCAGAGAGGCTGCCTGAGGAGAAGTAGCAAAATCCACAATAATTAGATCTTAAAAAGCATGGACTATGTCTGAACAAACCTTCTATGAAATAAGGTTGCTACCAGCAGTTTGATTCATGACCCTTTTAAAAAGAAGTCAATCCTGCCTACTGTAAATCACCCACTACCTCAGCATGTAAATTGCACACATACCTCAGTTGGAGGACAGGCAGCTGCCAGGTATTACACCTGAAATGTAACCCAAGTTGGAACACCTGGCATCTTCTCCCTTTTCTCTGCTCAATGAGCCGCAAAAGATAGTCAATTATCATTTCTAAGTGAGTGTCTGCCAGATCAGGGAATTCAGCCAGGAGACTCCCAGTGCACTAATGTAATTTCACAAAATTAAGTTACATCCAAACAACCTCAAGATATAGCTCCCACTCAAAACTAAATGCAAGAGGCTGCTTTTAACATTCTGGGAACCTGCACCCTAAATTCTGTTCTTCAATAACTGTAAGGGATCAATTCTGATGAAAGATAATTGAACCGCAATGTTATCTGTGTTGCTCTCTCAAGAAATGTCGCCAGATCCAATTTGCAGCAACTTCTGTTTTTTATTTCAAATTTCCAGCACATGAAAAGAATAATTTGTCAATACTATCCACCACTACAATAGTAACATTTCTGCTACTCTATTTACAATTCTCAGGACTTAATGTAGTTTTGTACCAAGTCAATCACAATCAAAATAACTTATTGAACCTGCAATAGAAAAAAAAAGTGCCCTCTTAATCCAAACAAATCCGAATTGTTTCAAGTGAAAGGTTTTATCATCAATTGACTTTTTGACAGAGGAAAACCCAAGGCAAGAACATCTTCACTCAATGGATGATAAACAGGAACAGGAACCCGGAATGATTTTTCTTTGTCCAAACCCAAGGCACTGAGATCAATTGTAGCACTCCTGTTGCCCAGTAGCTAACCAACTGGATTGGATCAGACATCAAGCCCAGGGCCTTCTAATCATTGAGGTCCAGCAACTCATGGTCTCAGCCAGTAGAGCAATTGAGAGAGCTTTTGATTCCACTTTAAAATAGGCAACAAAAATACATTTGACCAAGTAATTAGACAGAATTAGTTATATTGTGGTGGAGTCTGGGAAAAGGTAACAATCTATATTGCAGATGTCTTGATGCAGGGTCAAACACTACCTTCTTACTTCAGCATGATAAATACTAATTATTTTCAGATAGACTTCACTTTTCCCCTCTCCCCCTTGAGGCTGATAGAGAGAACATTATCATACATCCCTTCCTATGACGGTGTAAAACAATCTATTTTAATATTAACATTAACCCTATGCATGAAAGATTGGAAGCAGTAAGCTCAATTCTCACTCAGTTGATATGTTATACTCAAAAAATTTTGTGACTACCTTAACTATAAATTTCTGCAATAAATATGTCTTATCAAAAACCTTTAACATGAAAGTTCTGCAGTCTTCCCCAAAGTTTCCCCTTGGCAAAAGAATACTGGTTGAACCAAAAGGGTCTGTTTCCATTTTAGATGATTTGATGACTATGTCTCTATGCTGTTGACCTCATTCCACCAATCTCACTGTGAAAAGTGCAACTATAGGCGACTATACCGTGTATTTTTCCAAGGACTTCTGGGAATTTTCCTGCCCTCTATCCAAAAAGCTCAGAGATTTGATGTTGAATAGGATGAGGTTTGGGAAAACAAAAACAAACACACACACACACACACACACACACACACAGTCTGGAATCAGCTAGAAGACTGAAGTCATTAAGAGTTTCAATCAACATGATCAAAAATGGGGATAGGACTCTATAAGGCATGGAGCCTGCAACAGGGTCAAGTCTTTCCAAAAGCAAATTGTAGCTTAATCATAATTAGATATGGAGCAAGAAGTCTGACAACAAAGATACATTAGAGGTATTGGTGGAGGCACAGAATTGACTGAAGTCAGCATATGGGAGAAAGTGAGGACTGCAGATGCTGGGAATCAGAGCTTAAAAATGTGTTGCTGGAAATGCGCAGCAGGTCAGGCAGCATCCAAGGAGAAGGAGAATCAACATTTCGGGCTGCGCTTTTCTAGCGACACATTTTTAAGCTCTGAAGTCAGCATATGCAGAGACTCATGATATACAAGATGAAAAGGTTTGTATCCTTAATTTCAAGGCCAACAACTCTCCCACTCCCTTGTGCTTGGGAGAGAGAGAAGGTAAATTAGAAAGTGCCAGCAACTGACTACCACAGTGCATTGCTTTACGGAAATAATAAACAAAACTGTCACAGTAGGTACTTGCTACAGATTTACTCTATCAAAATGGACAATGGAAAGCAAGATTGGAACAGTTCATCGGTCACAATACTTCAAGGACAGGAAATGAAAAACGTTAAAGAATGTCATTGGTTCATAACATCCGCATCTCTAACCAGTAACATTTGTTGCAATTCAGAACTAGTTACATTTATTTAAAGAATTCTCTGATCCAGATATTAGCAAAATAACTAATAGTTTTACTCAAATTTTAAAAAATTGACAACAATGTGGCTTATTTTACACTGCATACTAAAATACGTTTCCAAAGTATGATAATGAATCAGACGAAAGATTTACTTTGCTCTGAATGGTAACTTTGAAAAAAAAACAAAGCATGTCAAACAACTTGCTCACGTGTTTTGCTTTGCCTTGAGAAATCCAGGTGAAAAAGTAGTGTCTGTATAGTGTCTTGCATAATCTCAAACTATCCCACTGTGCTGTATAGTCAGAGAAGCACTTCTGTTGTTGTGTAGAAAAAGGTGTAGATCATGTGTGCACAGGAAAATCCCACCAAGAAATAACTGTGATTAAGTAACTTGTTCAAGTGATGTTGGTCCAGAAAGAAATAAAGCTGGAAGCTTTTGAATTTATCCAACATCATATCAATTTAATTGCCCATCTAAAATGCAGAGTCTTTGATAATACAGCATCTTTGTCAGTCTACAATTTGTGTTCAATCCTCTCAACATACAACCTTTTGACAAGTGACACCATTCAGCCACACTAAGTTATAATTTGAGTGAAAAGGCACCAAAGTTGCAAACAGCTAGAAAGAAAATATTAAGTAGAGATTTTGAACACACCAGCCATTTTATTGGAAATAAAATTGTAAAACCTTCAGCAACATGCAGGTTAAGTATTATAGAATTGGATGATCGTGAACACCACAACAAAGACTGGTTATGTCCCCTTAGACCTTGCTAAGTTACAATTTTCTATTCCAAAGATGCTTCTTATGCCAAAGTTGTATTACCACCCAGCAAGAGTCTCCACGATTGCAAGAGACCATATCAATTTATGTACTTAGATTGTCAGAGTCATATTATTCTGGCAAAACCCGTGGAGCCTGAAGCTTGGAATTCCACCACATATCCAAATCAATCTCTCAAATTGTTATAATGCAGAAGGAAACCAAATAGATGTATTTTTTCCACCATAAACTGGATAATCACCAGCTAACATTAGAGAGGAACTGGACACACTCTTAGTGGGATGCAAAATATGCTTCATGCTTGAGATTGAAATATGTTACATCAGCTGCACATGGGTACCTAAGTGACCAGTAATGGATTATTGTAACATCTTATAGGCAAAAGAAACATGTCCCACATTCCAGCTTTCTCACTGAGAAAACAGTCAACCAAACCATGCCACATTCCCATGACAATCCTGACTAAAGTCAACTTGCATATTTTGAACTTAAATCAGTTAGCTGACAAAGTTAATCGTTCCTGCTGTACCAACTAAGCACCCTCTTCTCATGCTATAGAAATTGTTGTTCCAGTTCTAAAGTTGATATTCTTGCATTTCAATCCTGTTGCGTGCAAGACAATAACCTTCACCTTTATGTTTCTTTCAGCAATATCTTGCAATATCATAAAGCAATAGTCAATACCAATTTGAATTTAGCATCTTTCACATCCTACTATTGCAAAGACACTAACAGAATTAGTATTGTAGAGCTGCCACATCAGTCAGATCTGACTCGAGCTGCTCCTTTGTTATAGGAATGCGGTGGCATGTAAACTCACTTCAAGAGTTGGATATCTCCAGGTTGACCAGCAAGCTTAAATGGCTGAAAATTATAGATTAGATTAGATTTAATTACTTACAGTGTGGAAACAGGCCCTTCAGCCCAACAAGTCCACACCGACCTGCCAAAGCGCAACCCACCCAGACCTATTCCCCTACATTTACCCCTGCCCCTAACACTACGGGCAATTTAACACAGCCAATTCACCTAACCTGCATATTTTTGGACTGAGGAAGGAAACCAGAGCAGCCGGAGGAAACCCACACACAGACACGGGGAGAATGTGCAAACTCCCCACAGTCAGTTACCGGAGTCAAGAATTGAACCCAGGTCTCTGGCGCTGTGAGGCAGTAGTGCTAACCAATGTGCCACCATGCCGCCCACTCCAAATTTAATGTTTTTTTTTCAAGTTACCTAGAGCATTTTAATTCAATTAGATTAAGGTTAATCTGCACCTTACTTGAAATCACCCACCATATTCCTCAACATCCTTATTTATATTAGAACAATTTATATATTCAAAACATGAAATAGGCACTATTTGAATGCTCTTCAATAAATTTATTACCAGATGAAGAGTCAGTTTGTCATTTACAATGATATTTTCACACTCAGCACTTTCAAATCACAGAAACTTAAAAATACCAAACCATAAAGATAAAACAGGAACATGCAATTTACCAAGTAAGTAACAAGGCACTGCACCAAATAACAATGGTCCTTGAACTTATTGCACAACTTTCCCAGGAAACCATTCACATTTTATCTCCAAAATATCTACATTACCATTCCAAGCTGGAAAACTTTGATCAATACCAAAGTGAAAATTAACCATGCTGATTCATCTAGTTTCCTTTCCAATGCATTTATAGAAACACAACATAAAGCAGGAGTTAAATTGATGACAACTTCATACACCAATTGCTCACACTGCAAGATTATTAATCATGCAGATCTTGGACAATGTTTAAAGGTTTAAGGCTGAAGTCAAGACCATCAGCTCCTTTAGAGTCAGGAAGCTGATTGCAGGAGAATTTGTGGCCATGCAGAATTTCAGCTAGATAGTAATTGACTTGCTGATAAAACTGTTGCTTATTTGTATGGTATTCAGGTACCATATTCTATTGACTTAGTGTTGAGTTCTGAGATAACATACAGTTTATGTGCTTCATAACCTCAAATAACGATCATCTCACCAGAGCTCTTTGTAGGTGAGCTTGCAGCATGGATAGGTACCTGGGACTTCGATGTTGTGGCCATTTCGGAAGAAACATGGATAGAAACAGGGTTAGGAATGGACACTACAGGTTCCAGGTTTAGATATTCCATTAAGAACAGGCAAGGCGGTAAAAGAGGTTGCGGGGGGTGGGGGGGGGTGGCTGACCGTGAAGGATAGTAAAACAGTGGCTGACGGAACTTTTGACAAGCACTCATCTACTGAGGTAGTGTGGGCGGAGGTTAGAAACAGGAGAGGAGAGGAGAGGAGAGGTCACACTGCTTGGAATTTTTTTGAAAGGCCTCCACAGAGTTCCAGGGGAGGTAGAAGAGAGGATTGGCAAAATTATGCTGGGTAGGAGTGAAAGGAACAGGGTAGTCATTGTGGGGGACTTTAACTTCCCCAACATTGACTGGAAATGCTATAACTCTAGTACCTCTGATGGATCAGTTTTTGTCCAATGTGTACAGGAGGGTTTCGTGACACAGTATGTCGAAGGACCGACAAGAGGGGAGGCCACACTGGATCTGGTGCTTGGTAATGAACCAGGCCAGGTGTTTGATTTAGTTGTAGGTGAGCACTTTGGAGGGAGTGACCATAATTCAGTTACGTTTAGTTCCGTGATAGAAAGGGATAGGTACATGCCACAGGTCAAGAGTTACCGATGGGGCAAGGGCAGTTACAATGCGATTAGGAAAGAATTAGGATGCGTAGAATGGGGTAGCAAAATGCAGGGGATGCAGACAATGGAAATGTGGAGCTGGTTTAAGGAACAGATATTGCGTGTCCTTGATAGGGATGTCCCAGTCAGGCAGGCAGGAAGTGATAAGGGAAGGGAACCGTGGTTTACTACAGAAATTGCATCTCTTGTTAAGAAGGAGGCTTATGTGTTGATGAGGCAAGATGGTTCAGATGAGGCGATGGAGAGTTACAGATCAGCTCGGAAAGATTTAAAGAGAGTTAAGAAGAGCAAAGAGAGGACATGAGCAGTTCTTAGCAAATAGAATAAAGGAGAACCCTAAAGCTTTCTATAGGCATGCGAGGAATAAAAAGGATAACTAGGGTAGGAATAGGGCCAAAGACAGAAATAGGAAGTTGAAAGGGGACCCTGTGGAGATCAGGGAGGTGCTAAACAAATATTTCTCATCGGTGTTCACTCAGGAAAAGAAGAATTTTGCAGAGAAGAAGAATGAGGTACGAGATATTAGACAAGAAAGGATCAAGGTTAGTTACGAACAGGTGTTATCAATTCTAGAAGGAGTGAAAGTAGACAAGTCCCCTGGACCGGATGGGATTTATCTGAGAAGCTAGGGAGGGGATAGCAGAGTCTTTGGCTTTGATCTTTGAGTCATCATTGTCTACAGGTTTAGTACCAGAGGACTGGAGGATTGCAAATGTTGTGCCCTTGTTCACGAAGGGCAATAGAGATGACCCAGGTAATTATAGACCAGTGAGCCTTACTTCTGTTGTAGGAAAGGTTTTGGAAAGGATTGTAAGAGATAGGCTTTCTAATCATCTAGCAAGCAACTATTTGATTTCAGATAGTCAACATGGTTTCATCAAGGGCAAGTCGAGTCTCACAAACCTCAGAGTTTTTTGAGAAGGTGACCAAGCATGTATGAAGGTAGGCCAGTTGATGTGGTATATATGGACTTCAGTAAAGCCTTTGATACGGTTCCACAAGGTAGGCTGTTGGAGAAAATGCAGATGCATGGAATGGAAGGTGATTTAGCAGCTTAGATTAAAAATTGGTTTTCTGAAAGAAGGCAGTGAGTGGGGTTGATAGAGAATATTCAGTCTGGGGTCCAGTTACTAGTGGTGTGCCACAAGGATCTGCTTTGGAACCACTACTGTTTGTCATTTTTATGAATGACTTAGACACAGGCATAGGTGGATGGATTAGTAAATTTGCAGATGACACTAAAGTCGGTGGAATAGTGGACAGTGTGGAAGAATGTTACAGGCTGCAGAGGGACTTGGATAAACTGCAGAATTGGGCTGAGAAGTGGCAAATGGAGTTCAGTGCAGCTAAATGTGAGGTGATGCACTTTGGGAACAATAACAGGAAGGCAGAGTGCTGGGTAAATGGAAAGATTCTTGGTAGTGCAGATGTGCAGGGGGATCTTGGAGTCCAGGTACACAGATTAGATTCCCTACAGTGTGGAAACAGGCCCTTCAGCCCAACAAGTCCACACCGACCCTCCAAAGAGCAACCCACCCAGACCATTCCCCTACATTTACCCCTTCACCTAACACTACAGGCAATTTAGCATGGCCAATTCACCTGACCTGCACATCTTTGGACTGTGGGAGGAAACCGGAGCACCCGTAGGAAACCCATGCAGACACGGGGAGAATGTGCAAACTCCACATAGACAGTTGCATGAGGTGGGAATTGAACCCGGGTCTCTGGCGCTGTGAGACAGCAGTGCTAACCACTGTGCCACCGTGCTGCCCCTGAACGTAGATCCCTGAAAGTTACTGTTACAGGTTGATAGTGCTGCTAAGAAGGCATACGGTGTGTTCGGTTTCATTTGTAGAGGGATTGAGCCGCAACATCATGCTGCAACTATACAAAACGCTCGTGTGGCCACACTTGGAATATTGTGTACAGTTGTGGCCGCCATATTCCGGGAAGGATGTGGAAGCATTGGAAAAGGTACAGAGAAGATTTCCCAGGATGTTGCCTGGTCTGGAGGGAAGGTCTCATGAGGAAAGGTGGAGACACTTGGGTCTGTTCTCATTGGAACGAAGAAGGCTAAGAGGGGATTTGATAGAGACATACAAGATGATCAAAGGATTAGATGGGGTAGACAGTGAAAGTCTTTTTCCTAGGATGATGATGTCAGCTTGTACGAGGGGGCATAACTACAAATTGAGGGGTGATACATTTAAGACAAATGTCAGAGGCAGGTTCTTTACTCAGAGTGGTAATGCCCTACCTGCCAATGTAGTCAACTCAGCCACATTAGGGAGATTTAAACAATCTTTGGAGAAGCACAATGATGATGGGATAGTGTAGGGGGACAAGCTGAGAATAGTTCACAGGTTGGTGCAACATAGAGGCCAAAGGGCCTGTTCTGCACTGTATCATTCTATATTCTATGTATTGATCTTTTATGTTTGTGTATCCCCATCTAACATATAAACCTGATTAGATTGTTTTAAATCAATTGGATCAATATTAAAATGAAAATCAATCATGTTTAGTGATCTAGTTTCCTTTCAATTGCATTTATAGAAACACTTATAACTCAGTTTGGTTAGTGGTGTAAATTCAGATCTGCCATCACTTATTATGTTGTGATACACCAACCGCTGGGTTGCTAAAAAGCTGTAATATCATTTCATCTGATGCACTGGACTACATGTGGAAAAAAGTTTCAAACTAATGGAAGGTCTGCCAATGATAATACCTTGCTCTGGGACTGACTGTGGAAACAATAAGTTCAGCATTAATCTTCCACAATAAGGGGATAAGGTTGATAACTTGGGTGTTAGAATTTAAAACTGGAAAACATGTACCGAACTCATTGCACACGTCTCAAGATTTATTTTTTCAGCAGTATGTTGTATGACATACAGACGTCCTGTCTTGCACAGGTGACACTACATTTGATATTTAATTTGAATTCCCAGTGCACTGGAGTCACCTGTGATAATGGAAGCAAATCTCAGGAAACTTCTTGGCAAAATGGAGACAGAAATGGCCCTCAAGTAAATAGTTAGCCTGCAATCACAAACAGCTGAATCTGGTGAGTCTTTCAACCAGAGTGGTGAGCTGTATCCCAATATGGGACTGGATCCTAACAGAGTCAAAAGATCTGATCCAAACTGTCTGGCTTGAACATACCAATCCCACCTAGCCACATCATAATAATCATAAAAATGTACAAACATAAAAGAACTGGAAGCAGGAGTCCAATTCAGCCTCTTGAGGTTGCTCTGCCATTTGAGACAATTATGGCTGATCTCATATCTGCTTCAACTCCACTTTTCTGCCCGGTCTCAATAACTCATTAACCCATTACTAACTAATTTTTAAAAAATAGATCTCTCTCCTTAAATTGATTCTGTCAATTCGACAATGTTTCAAGTACTTCAGTTTATAATAGTCACAGATATAAAAGAGTACAAAATTACATCAATGAGCATCTTGGTACATCTGATAATAGTAAGACCACTTCAATAACATTTACATTCTAGGAGTCGACCTCGTGCGTTTTAACTTTATTCACTGGCCAGCCTGTGAACTCTTTGGAGTGGATTCCGTTAGCAATATAGCTGACTCAACATTACACTTAAGTAAAAATGGAGCTTATTGGTGGAGAAGCAAAAAAGAAAATGATTTTGCAAATCATAAAGCTTAAATACTCAAAAACACAGTACTGATCTGATTACTTAAGTTGATCATAGGGCACAACAGATACTTACAAAATTCAAAGGTTCACAGAATCTCCCACTTGGTTATAACTGGGAACATGTGAAACATATCAATTTTCAGTATTTCATAGGGTACATCAAGAAAATGTATATGGTATAAGCCAGAGTGATAGGAAAGATCAGGCTTGACTAAATACAAAAGCTCTACTTGTTGGAAAACAAAACTGCTTTGTAGCAAATTAAAGTGTTTATGCTCGCCCCCCGCCCCGGACAGGGCCAAAGTTTCCTCTACCGCCACCTCTGCCCACCTGAACACAAAAAAAACACAAACTCAGTACAGTTGAGGCAAACTGCAAGCTGAAGTCCATCCACTCCATGTAGTTCCAAAACTGCCACGCTGCTCCTTGGCATATGGATGCTGTCCAGCATTGTCAGACATGCATTAGGCAATAATTGCATTTAACCGTGAAACACTAGTTTGATGCTTCGTGCCCATAGGACTTTTAAAGATTTGGGTGTAAACTTAACTGGGAATTTACCACATTAGATTTTTACGAAACTGAGTGCGCTCTTCTCAAAGGTAAATGCCACTCCTCAAGGATGCTCTCTCACTGTTCTGAGAAATAAATTATTTAAACTTGGGCTGGCGGGGGATTAACCACAGCGTCTAAATTTTCGTTGGAAGAGCTTTGCATCGCTTCGAAAATGATTAGATCCCCTTGCAAAGTGTACATTTACACGCGCAATATTTTCTTCTCTATATCACCGGTGAAAAAACAAAATACTGCGATTAACTCAAACCTTTATAGACTATTTTTTCCCTGTAAGTTTCCAGGAAAAACTAAAAACTTTTTTTTTAAAAAAAGAAGCTGCTCGGTGAAACAAGAGTAAACAACCATAAATTCATTTCATATACAATAAACCCGTCATTAAATAGGATTCCTGTCCAAAAAGGATTGGCCTGAGACTATATTGCCAAACAGAGTCCAGGATCTTAGATGCACACTATTTTAATGCAAATAATCGCCCTCGAACGGCCTCAATCGGAGCTGCCGCAAAACACTTACAGGTTTGGAACCGCCTCTCAAGTGAGATCCGAACTATCAGCAACAAGACCGAAAGAGAAAAGTTTTATCGGAACAATCGTCAATTAGGTGCGTCCGCTAAAACTAACACCCAGCCGGCGCCCTAACTCAAGCGATTCTGGAACTTTTGCAGCAAAAAACGTTGGCAGAATGGACCGGGGACTCACTGTGTGGAGGAAGCTCGGCTCCCTAAAGCAGGTGGAAGGAAGGCTGGTGCAGAAACACAGTAAGAGCGTCGTCCCGGCTCCACCGCTATTGTCAGCTTTATGTCCCGCCCCCTGCTCCAGGTGCTCCCTCCGTACACGTCCATCAAAGGCACCCGCCAATCAGGCTCGAGTGCCCGAGGGAAGGAGGCAGGGCTACAGGTAAGTGGGCGGAGCAGGTGACGTGAGCAGAGCTCGTGAGGGACGGTTGCCATGGCCGACCAAGGACGCGCCCGCTGAGAGAGGCGGTGATTGTCGCAGCCGGGAGCCTGCCTCTCAGCCTCAACCCGGCTTCCCCACTAAAGAACCGTAAGCAAAACCGCACCACGCCGCCAAAAAAACCCGAGAGCCTTAGAAACAAAATGTTTCGGAAAGGCCCGGCAGGTTCGCGATTGAAAAACACAAACAGAAAGCAAGACTCCTATAGATGGGTCCAAAACAGAAATTGCTGGAGGAACTCAGCAGGTCTGGCAGCATCTGGGGGGAGAAAGCAGAGTTAATGTCTCAGGTCTGCTGTCTCTTCAACAGAACTGTCACTGAAAAGCTTACCTCTGCTTTCTCTCTCTACAGATGCTGCCAGACCTGCTGAGTTTCTCTAGCAATTTCTGTTTTTGTTTCTGATTTACAGCATCTGTAGTTCTTTGTTTTATTTGTGTGATGGAGAACCACTGCTTACTTTTTTTATTCGTTCATGGGATGAGGGTGTTGTTCACTAGACCATTATTTATTGCTCATTCCCTAATTGCCCAAAGAGCAACTACATTGCTGTGGGACTGGAATCATATGTAGAGTCAATATTAGAGTAGTGCTGGAAAAGCACAGCAGGTCAGGCAGCAGGAAAATCGACATCATGAAGGGCTTTTACCAGAAACATCGATTTTCCTGCTTCTTGGATGCTGCCTGACTGCTGTGCCTTTCTTGACTCTATCTCCAGCATCTGCAGTACAAACTTTCACCTGGAATCATCTGTAGGCCAAGCCAAGTAAATACAGCAGTTTCCTTCTCTAAAGGAGAGTCAGAATTCAGATGGGTTTTATCGACAATCAGCGATGGATTAATGGTCATCATTATATTTCAGATTTAATTTCAGATTTTTATTGAACTCAAATTCTACCATCTGTCACAGTGAAATTTGAACCCAGGATCCCAGAACATTAAGACCATAAGACATAGGAGTGGAAGTAAGGCCATTTGGCCCATCGAGTCCACTCTGCCATTCAATCATGGCTGCTGGGCACTTCAACTCCACTTACCCGCATTCTCCACGTAGCCCTTAATTCCCCGAGACAACAAGAATCTATCAATCTCTGCCTTGAAGACATTTAGCTCCCGGCCTCCACTGCACTCTGCTGCAATGAATTCCACAGGCCCACCACTCTCTGGCTGAAGAAATGTCTCCGCATTTCTGTTCTGAATTTACCCCCTCTAATTCTAAGGCTACGTCCACGGGTCCTAGTCTCCTCACCTAACGGAAACAATTTCCTAGCATCCACCCTAGCATACAATTTCCTAGCATACATGGGTCTCTGGAGTAACAGTCCAGTGGTAATACCACCAGGGCACGTCAGCCCCTATGAATTTTGTATCTGAATCAACACCAACATTTCAATGGATCTTCTGGCAGCCCCATAAGTGTCCAAGACTTGAATGGCTGAGAAACCCCAGTGCTCCATGTTCTGATATTTCAAGCGAATGGAAAAGATGCCACATCTCCCCCCAGCATTCTATAATAAAGATCATATACTTCTCTTGTATGCCAGGCACCCACAACAAATTCTTTCTGTTACGTTCCTTCAAAACCGAAACCAAAATGCTAGAGAAACTCAGCAGGCTTGTTTGCACCAGTGGAGAGGGATCTAAAGTTTACTCTTCTTTGGAAAAAGATTTGAAATGCCAATTCCCAACAGTCACATGGGACTGGAAACGTTAACTGTTTCTTTCTCTGTTGATGCTCAAGACCTCTTGAGTTTCTCCAGCATTTTCTGTTTTAGAGTCATAGTTTGTAATAGCATGAAAAGAAGGCCATTGACCTATAATTTCTGCACAGGTTATCAAACATCCATCTATTCTAAATCCATTTTTCAGCACTTGGCCCATAGTCTTGTATGCACTAGCATTTCAAGTGCTCATTTAAACATTTCTTAAATGTATTTAAGGCTTTCTATCTCTGCTCACTCTTTTAGGCAGTAGGTTCCAGATACGCACATCCTTCTGGGCGAAATTTTTTTCCTCAAATCCCTCCTGCTCCTTTATCTTAAAACTGCACTCCTTGCTTATTGACACCTAGAACATAGATCAGTACAGCACAATTTTGGGCCCTTCAGCATCTGATGTTGTGCCAAACATGACACCAAATTAAACTTATCCCTTCTGCCTGCCCTTGAATCATATCCCTCCATTTCTTCCAAATTCATGTGCTTATCTAAAAGTCCCTATCATATCTGCCTCCACCATTACCCCTGGCAGTGCATTCCAGACTCCTACCACTCTGTGTAAAAAAGCTCGTCTCTCACATCACTTTTTCACTCCTCTCCACGCCCACGCCCCCCCCCCCCCCCCAACCTTAAATGCATGGCCTCAGTGAGAAATGTTTCAATTCTGAAAAAGTTTCATTCATCTCTTGAAATATCTGTGCAAGAGTCACTTAATAGCTGCAGCAAAACTGATAATCAAAAATATTTTAAAAGACATAAGCAGTAAGGATTTCCCCATTTGTGTAAAATTGTGTGAAACACTAAAAAAAAACATATCATTAAGTGATTGCAATAAAATGAAGATCAACAAACACAAGAAATAATTCAAATAGTGGAAGTACCACAGTACACAAACATCAGTTCAAATCCAAGTCCCATTTGCTCGCTATTTGATGGGCTAGTGGAGCAGTTGATGGTTGAGACAACGGGATACATTAGATCCTGGTTGGAGAGCACATTACTCATTCTGGATGAAAAGGGAATCAGGGGACAGAGACATTCCTAGGCCATTATGTTATGCCTTCTAACAACAGGTTGAAAATGTTAATTCCACCTTCTATATAAATACATATGACCCATCAGACCAAGGATTGGAGAAGGTGAAAGGATTGATATATTTATCAAATAAAACTAAATAAATTAGGTTTGACATTTCATTAGTTGTCAGTACACAAAAGAAGACTCACAATTGCAATACTGGTAGCCTCTGTTATTGCATTCCTATATTTATTCTTGTCTTTTTCCTAATAGAGGTAACTATGTAAGTATGTGGATACAGTACTATTTACAATGGATATTCTAACATCTAGTGGAAACTCACAGGTACTGCATCATTTACACACCCAGGTACCTCTGCTCCTGGATCCCTTCAGAATCATTTGTCCTCTATACTTTATATTTTCTCTCCATGATCCCAAAACCTATCACCTCATATTTCTTCACACTGAACTTCATCTGTGACTTATCCGGTCACTGTACCAATTCATCTGTATCCTTTTGAAGTTGTAAACTATTCACCTTACATTTTACGATGTTTCCAAGTTTTGTTCATCCACAAATTTTGAAACTGTGCCCTGTGCATCAAGGGCAGACCGAATAAATCAGAAAAAGCAAGGGTCCCAGCACTGACCCCTTGAGAACTTCACCACAAACTTTTCTCCAACCTGAAAAATACGCATTAAACATTTCTCTGTTTCTTGTCACTCATCTAAAGTTATATTCAGTTTGCTACAGCTGCTTTTAATTCCAAGATCTCTAACTTCATTCATTGTTAATAGAGTCATAGAGATGTACAGCATGGAAACAGATCCTTTGGTCCAACTCGTCCATGCCTACCAGATATCCTAACCTAATCTAGTCCCATTTGCCAGCACTTGGCCCATATCCCTCTAAACCATAAGACATAAGATATAGGAGTGGAAGTAAGGCCATTCAACCCATTGAATCCAATCCATCATTCAATCATTTCTTATGGGCATTTCAATGCCACTTACCTGCACTCACCCCGTAGCCCTTAATTCCTCACCCAATCAAGAATTTATCAATCTCTGCCTTGAAGACATTTAACGTCTCAGCCTCCACTGCGCTCCGTGGCAATTAATTCCACAGGCCAACCACTCTCTGGCTGAAGAAATGTTTCCTCATTTCCATTCTAAACTGAGCCCCTCTAATTCTAAGGCTGTGCCCACGGATCCTAGTGTCCCCACCTAAACACATTCCCAGCATTCACCCTTTCTAAGCTATGCATTATCTTGTAAGTTTCTATTAGATTTCCCCTCAACCTTCTAAACTCTAATGAATACAGTCCCAGGATTCTCAGCTGTTCATTGTATGTTAGGCCTACCATTCCAGGGATTATCCGTGTGAATCTCCTCTGCACAAGCTCCAGTGCCAGTACGTCCTTCTTGAGGTGTGGGGCCCAGGATTGGACACAGTATTCTAAATGGGGTGTAACTAGAGCTTTATAAAGTCTCAGTAGCACATTGCTGCTTTTACATTCCAATCTTCTTGAGATAAATGTCATTACATTTGCTTTCTTCACCACGGATTCAATCAGCAAGTCAACCGTCACAGAATCCTCGACTAGCACTCCCAGATCCCTTTGTACTTTGGCTTTATGAATTTTCTCACCATTTAAAAATAGTCCATGCCTGTATTCTTTTTTCCAAAGTGCAAGACCTCACATTTTCTCACAACGAATTTCATCAGCCGTTTCTTGGACCACTCTCCTAAACTGTCTAGATCTTTCTGCAGCCTCCCCACCTCCTCAGTACTACCTGCCTGTCCACCTAACTTCGTATCATCAGTGAACTTTGCCAGAATGCCCCCAGTCCCCTCATCCAGATCATTAATATATAAAATAAACAGCATCAGCCCCAACACTGAACCCTGCGGGACACCACTTGTCACTGGCTGCCATTCCGAAAAAGAACCTTTTCTCCCAACTCTCTGCCTTCTGTCAGACACCAAATCCTCAATCCATGCCAGTAGCTCGCCTCAAACACCATGGGCCCTCACCTTACTCAGCAGCCTCCCGTGAGGCACCTTATCAAATGCCTTTGAAAATCTAGGTAGATAACGTTCACTGGGTTTCTCTGGTTTAACCTACTTGTTACCTCTTCAAAGAATTCTAACACGTTTGTCAGGCATGACCTCCCTTTACTAAATCCATGCTGACTTGTTTAAATCTGACCCTGCACTTCCAAGAAATTAGAAATCTCATCGTTAATGCTGGATTCTAGAATTTTACCAACAACTGAGGTTAGGCTAATCAGCCTATAATTTTCCATCTTTAGTCTTGATCCTTTCCTGAACAAGGCAGTGTAACAGCGATTTCCCAATCATCTGGGACTTTCCCTGACTCCAGTGATTTTTAAAGATTACAACCAACGCCTCTGCTATCTCTTCAGCCACCTCCCTCAGAACTCTCGGATATATCCCATCCAGGCTCGGAGATTTATCAATTTTTAGACCTTTTAGCTTTTCTAGCACTTTCTCTTTTGTAATGGCTACCATACTCAACTCTGCCCCTTGACTCTCCTTAATTGTTGGAATATTACTCATGTCTTCCACTGTCAAGACTGACACAAAGTATTTATTAAGTTCTTCAGCTATTTCCTTATCTCCTATCATGAGCCTTCCTGCATCAATTTGGAGCACCCAGTTTCTACTTTGGCCTCTCATTTGTTTCTTATGTATTGAAAGAAACATTTAGTATCATTTCTAATATTACCGGCTAGCTTACCTTCATATTTGATCCTCTCCTTCCTTACTTCTCTCTTTGTTATCCTCTGTTTGTTTTTGTAGTCTTCCCAGTCTCCTAATTTCCCAGTGCTCTTGGCCACTTTATAGGCCTTCTCTTTTTCTATGATACATTTGTCAGCCATGGCTGTCTAATTCTGCCCACCCCATGTAATCTTTCTTTTCTTTGGGGTGAATCTCTGTACTGTGTCCTTAATTACACTCAGAAACTTCTGCCATTGTTGCTCTGTCTTCCCCACTAAGCTCTGCTTCCAGTTGATTTTCGTCAGTTCCTCTCTCATGCCCCTGTATTTTCCTTTACTCTACTGTAACACCATTACATCCGATTTTGCCTTCTCTCTTTCAAACTGCAAACTGATCTCTACCATATTATGATTGCTGCCTCTGAAGTGTTCCCTTCCTTTAAGATCTTTTATAAAGTCAGGCTCATTACATAGCACTAAGTCCAGAATAGCCTGCTCCCTTGTGGGCTCCATCACAAGCTGTTTCAAAAAGCCATCCTATAAGCATTCCATGAATTCCCTTCCTTTGGATTCACCAGCAACATTATTCACCCAGTCCAATTGCACCTTTCTTTTCATATACCCATTCAGATGCCTCTTAAATATTGCAATTGTATCAGCTTCCACCACTTCCGTTGGCAGCTTATCCCATGCACGCACCATCACCTGCGTGAAAAAGTTTCCCTTAAGTCTTTTTTAAAATTTTTCCCTCTCACCCTAAACGTATGTCTTCTAATTCTGGGTTCCCCCACTCCAGGGAAAAGACCTTGTCTATTTACCCTATCCATATCCCTCATGTCCTTTATAAAATCGATGTGTTTATTGATGGAGTTCCAGTTTGAATGCCAGGCCTCTCGGAATTCCCATGCATGTCTCTGTTTAGCCTGTACTGGGATGGATATTTTGTCCCAGTCAAAGTGGTGTCTATCAATAAATACATTGATTTGGACCCCATTTACCAACCTCTAAGAAAAAGAACCAGAAATGATATCACCCACCTGAAGAGACCAAGACACATAAGTACAAAGTGGGACAGAATATCAGCACTTCACCAGAGGCTCACTGATGATCTGGATGTAAGTTTGCTCACTGAGCTGGAAGGTTCATTTTCATCACCATACTAGGTAATGTCATCAGTGAGCCTTCAGTGAAGCACTGGTGTTAGTGACCTGCTTTCTGCTTATATGTTTAGGTTTCCTTGGATTGGTGATGTCATTTCCTGTGTTGATGTCACTTCCTGTTCTTTTTCTCAGAGGGTGGTAAATGGGGTCCAAGGTGATATGTTTGTTGATCGTGTTCCAGTTGGAACACAATGCATTTAGGAATTCTTGTGTGTGTCTCTGTTTAGCTTGTCCTAAGATGGATGTGATGTCCCAATCAAAGTGGTGTCTTTCTTCATCCGTATGTAAGGATACTAGTGAGAGTGGGTCATTTTTTTGCGACTAATTAATGTTCATGTATCTTGGTGGCTACTTTTCTGTCTGTTTCTCCAAAGTAGTATTTAATTACAGTCCTTGCACGGTATTTTGTAAATGACATTAGTTTTGCTTGTCTGTATCGGATCTTTCAAGTTCATTAGCTGCTGTTTTAGTGTATTGGTGGGTTTGTGGGCTCCCATGATGCCAATAGGTGTGAGTAGTCTGGCAGTTATTTTCGAGATGTCTTTGATGTAGGGGAGAGTGGCTAGGGTTTCTGGACATGTTTTGTCTGCTTGTTTGGGTTTGTTGCTGAGAAATCGGTGGACTGTATTCATTGGATACCTGTTATTTTTGAATACACTGTATAGGTGATATTTAGCTGTATAAGTGTATGATGACAAAACGTCTGAAAATGAACTTTCCAGCTCAGCAAGCAAATTTACATCCAGAACTTCAACCTGAGCTATAAATCTTCCTAAAACTCACTCACCGATGATGTTGCTCATTTTGGATTAGTGGAGCTGGAAGAGCACAGCAGTTCAGGCAGCATCCAAGGAGCTTCGAAATCGACGTTTCGGGCAAAAGCCCTTCATAAGGAATAAAGACAGTGAACCTGAAGTGTGGAGAGAAAAGCTAGAGGAGGGTGGGGGTGGGGAGAAAGTAGTAGAGAGTACAATGGGTGAGTGGGGGAGGGGATGAAGGTGATAGGTCAGGGAGAAGAAGGTGGAGTGGATAGGTGGAAAAGGAGATAGGCAGGTAGGACAAGTCCGGACAAGTCATGGGGACAGTTACTGAGCTGGAAGTTTAGAACTAGGGTGAGGCGGGGGAAGGGGAAATGAGGAAACTGTTGAAGTCCACATTGATGCCCTGGGGTTGAAGTGTTCCGAGGCGGAAGATGAGGCCTTCTTCCTCCAGGCATCTGTGGTGAGGGAGCGGCGGTGAAGGAGGCCCAGGACCTCCATGTCCTCGGCAGAGTGGGAGGGGGAGTTGAAATGTTGGGAGAGTATGAATTTTCTACATCTTCAGGAGAATTCATACTCTCCCAACATTTCAACTCCCCCTCCCACTCTGCCGAGGACATGGAGGTCGTGGGCCTCCTTCACCGCCGCTCCCTCACCACCAGACGCCTGGAGGAAGAAGGCCTCATCTTCCGCCTCGGAACACTTCAACCCCAAGGCATCAATGTGGACTTCAACAGTTTCCTCATTTCCCCTTCCCCCACCTCACCCTAGTTCTAAACTTCCAGCTCAGTAACTGTCCCCATGACTTGTCCGGACTTGTCCTACCTGCCTATCTCCTTTTCCACCTATCCACTCCACCCTCTCCTCCCTGACCTATCACCTTCATCCCCTCCCCCACTCACCCATTGTACTCTATACTACTTTCTCCCCACCCCCACCCTCCTCTAGCTTATCTCTCCACGCTTCAGGCTCACTGCCTTTATTTCTGATGAAGGGCTTTTGCCCAAAACGCCGATTTCAAAGCTCCTTGGATGATGTTGCTCAACATGGTGACAAAATGTCTGAAAACAACCTGCCTGCTCAATGAGCAAACTTACAACTTATAAGTCATAGAAATATACAGGACAGAAACAAACCCTTTGGTTCAACTCGTCCATGCTGGCCAGATATCCTAAATTAATCCAGCCCCATTTGCCAGCATTTGACCGATATCTCCTCAAAACTTTTCTATTCATACGTCCATCCAGATGCCTTTTAAATGTTGTAATTGTACCAGCCTCTTCCACTTCCACTGGCAGCTCATTCCATGCATGCACCACTCTCTGTGTGAAAAAGTTGCCCCTTAGGACCCTTTTAAATCTTACCCTCTCACCTTAAATATATAGTCTCTAGTTTTGGGCTCCTCAACTCTGGAAAAAAGGCCTTATTTGCCCTATCCACACCCCTCATAATTTTATAAACCTCTATAAAGTGACCCCTTGGACAGTGAGTAAAGGGTGTGTTTACATCAGTATTACGGACCAGGAAGCCTCAGTTGCCATCTCCAGTCTATAGGGGAGGAGCAGAGTTATCACCAACATGGGCCTCAGTGACCGAAGGCGAGACAAAAGAGCAATTGAATATAAAAAAGAACACAGAATGCTGGAGGTACTCAGCAGATCATCTGTGCAGATAAAAACAGTGATAACAGTTGGAGTCCATTATGATTTGGAGGAGTTGGTGTTGGAGTGGGGTGGACAAAGTTAATATATCACAGAAGACCAGATTATAGTCCATCAGGTTTATTTGGAAGCACTAGCTTTCTAAGCACTGCTCCTGCACCAGGTGGTTGGAGCAGCGCTCAAAAAAGCTAGTGCTTCCAAATAAATCTGTTGGACTATAACCTGGTCTTGTGTGATTTTTAACCGAGTGTGTTCTACAGACAGACATGTTGAGTGTCTCCAACATATTCTACTTTTATTTCAGATTTCCGCATCTGCAGTATTTTCCATTTAATTGAGCAATTGGGTTACCCACTGATCCCAATCCGATGTAACACACTGAGGAGCACCTTGTGGACAGTAACACAGGCATCATCCTTCCAAGCACCGATGGGGGGTGGGGGGGGGGGGCGAATCCCTGTCCTTTTTAAATATGGAACAGTGTTTACCTTTCGCGTCGTTTACCTTTATTATTTCCACAGCTGAGAGTACAACAGAATAAAACACCCAACAATGCAGCCTCCAAACTTTCATGATTTGTAGATGCCGGTGTTGGACTGGGGTGTACAAAGTTAAAAATCACACAACACCAGGTTATAGTCCAACAAGTTTAATTGGAAGCACGAGCTTTCGGTGCGCTGCTCCTTCATCAGGTGGTTGTCGAATTTGCTCAACATCTTTTGTGACATCACACAGAAGAGTCTGACAACAGCAAGTGTATATCACGGCTCTGCGGAATGTCCCTGCCAGTAGAGGCTGCCCCTCACCTCTCTCAGAATGTTGAACAGATATGTCTTTGCAACTCCCGTGCCTGTGTAGCTACTGTAAATACAAAACACCGTCATGACCACCTGACACTGGAACTTCTCACGCCAACTGTTAGCCTCAATAGCAATAACACCTAACTCCACCAGGATGTATCAAAGGCGGAGGATCGATTTTCTTGCCTGTGAAGAAATACCTTGTGAAATGCGAGAGTGCTTTATCGTTTCAAGATACCGAAGGCCGAATTCTACAGTAACAGAGTGCGTGTGTTCTGTCCTGCAGCCCACAAACGAAACATTTAACTTTTGGACTCATTACATGCCGTTGCTATTTTTTCTGTATCGCTTTCATCAGATACTCTTCAAGAACGAGGAGCTTTGCTATGACCATCCATTCCTTTTACCGATGTGGTGTTTTGCCTTTGGTGTCTCAATAATCTTTGCTGAAAGTTGTGCCGCACATTTATTTAATTCTGTCTCACAGCAGCTCCGTCAAATCTTCTACTACATGGATTACGTCGCCTTCAATCTCTATGGGTTTGGATCCGCTATCGCCTGTTACTATTATATATTCCCACTGCTGACTGTCATGAACCCTATGCTGCTGGAAGGGAATGGACTATGTACAGAATACAGTCATGTGGTCAAATTTTACTCTGCTTTCTGTATTCCTGGGACATTCTTGTTGCTCGTTATTTGCACTATTGCCATTTGCAAAACTTATATTGACTGGGCACAAAATCGCTACATAATCAGGGCAATTGTATTTCTCATACCACTCAGTGTGTCAGTGCCCATACTCATAGATATTTTTTATTTTGACCTTCCTTTGAAAAATCCACACGTATTTTTTTATTTTTGGAGACAGCGCACGTGGCTTCTGCTCGCAATTATGTTTAACGTGAGCAGAATTCCAGAGAGATTTTGGCCGGGCCAGTTTGATGTGATAGGACAGAGTCATCAGTGGTTCCATTTGTTTAGTTTCCTGACTGTTTATGACCAACTCTGTTATTTGGAATATGGATTCAACACTTTGGTTGAATCACCGCCAATGATCCCGAAGTTTGCCGACACAATGGGCGCAATGTTCCTTTTATTGCTGAGCTTTTTACTGGTGATTAAGGGACTTGCTAAGCAGTCACCTGTTTACATATATAATTAATAAAGTTTCCAAGTTGTGGATTTGGGCGATAAAACGATTGTGAACCCAACACGTTTTGCCTACTGCTAGGAATACTGCAATTGTTTCCCATATTTCATCATCTCTTAAAGTTTTAGATTTCCTAACAGCAACGAGGTGAAATTTTTTATCGGCATGGGTCAAAAGAATTTATGATTGAGGTTAAATTTTGTATGATGTACAGCAAGATGGCTCATTTAATCCCCTCTTATTCCTCCATGTATTGTTAAGAGATGTTTTGTAAGTGTTCCTTATCGGCTTAGCTTCCCACTCATATAAGGATTTAATCGGCAAATTTCTTCCATTAGAAGGCAATTTGTACTTTTCCTATTATTTTCAAATATTATTCAACTGTAAATTGGCTTGAATATTGTGATTCCACCTAGCAGGGTCAATCTCTCTGGCAGATGATATCTCATCCTTTATTATAACATGATTGGGGCAGCACGGTGGCGCAGTGGTTAGCACTGCTGCCTCACAGCGCCAGAGACCCGGGTTCAATTCCCGCCTCAGGCGACTGACTGTGTGGAGTTTGCACGTTCTCCCCGTGTCTGCGTGGGTTTCCTCCGGGTGCTCCGGTTTCCTCCCACAGTCCAAAGATGTGCAGGTCAGGTGAATTGGCCATGCTAAATTGTCCGTAGTGTTAGGTAAGGGGTATGGGTGGGTTGCGCTTCGGCGGGGCGGTGTGGACTTGTTGGGCCGAAGGGCCTGTTTCCACACTGTAAGTAATCTAATCTAATCTAAATAAGGCTAAGAAAATATTGGTAAAATTATAGAGTTTTGTGAGACTTCACCTGGATTAATATGTAAAACTTAGATTCTGTACGTAACAGAAAGACATTTTTCCCTCAAGAGGGTGCAAAGAAGGTTCAATGGATTGATTTCTGAGCTGAGATGGTTGACCTTATTAATTTGAACTTATATTATGTGACGCTTAGAAGAATGAAAAGTGTCAGAACATGGGGTCAGCTATTTCTCAATATGATATTTCTTCACTCAGACTTTTAATCTTTGGAATTCTTGATCTCAGAAAGTATGGACACTTTGTTAATAGGTATATTCAAGAATGAGTCAAAAAGTGTGGTGCTGGTAAAGCACAGCTGGTCAGGCAGCATCCGAGGAGCAGGAGAGTCAACATTTTGAGCCTAAGCTCTTCATCAGTCTCATGCCTGAAATGTCGACGCTCCTGCTTCTCAGATGCTGTCTGACCGACTGTGCCTTTCCTACACCACACTTTTTGACTCTGATCTCCAGCATCTGCAGTCCTTACTTTCTCCATATTCAAGAATGAGTTTAAAACAATTTTGGATTCTATGGGGGCATGATCATAAAGAAAGGCAGGGCAGGCTAATCTGAAGAACCTTTTGCCCCACTCCTCATTCTTTAGTTTGTTGTGAGTAGGAAATTAATTTCCATTTTTCCATGTGAAACAACTTATGTCATACCTTAGCCAAAAGTATAAAAACATAGGAAAAGTTTTCTTTTTTATTCATTCATGGGATATGGACATCACTGGCAGCATTAATTGCTCATTCCTAGTTGCCAGTCAATCACATTGGCTGTGGGTCTGGAGGCCAGACCAGGTAAAAATGACAGTTTCTTTTCCTAAAGGATATTAGTGAATAAGATGGGATTTTCCAAGAATTGGTAACAGTTTCACGATCATCATTTCACTCCTAATGCCAGATTTTTAAAATTGAATTCAAATTGGTCAAGACTGATTTTGAACCCAGGTCCTCAGAACATTCTCTCCATCTCTGGATTAATAGACAGCGATAATAACATGAAGCCATTGTGTCCCCTAAATCTGTTTCTTTAGATATTTAAAGAAGACTTAACAAAATAACCTAATGCTATAGAAATGAGCCTGGGAAATTAATAAGAGGACATAGAGAGGTGGCAGACAAATTTAATAGAAACTTTGCATTGATCTTCATTAGAGAGGATACAAGTAATATCCTGGAAATAGTTGTAAACCAGGAATTGACAGTGAGTGAGGAACACAAGAAAATT
The DNA here is from genome assembly GCF_047496795.1 of Chiloscyllium punctatum. NCBI lineage: Eukaryota > Metazoa > Chordata > Chondrichthyes > Orectolobiformes > Hemiscylliidae > Chiloscyllium > Chiloscyllium punctatum. The sequence continues at coordinate 6,664,534 of NC_092744.1, read as the reverse complement.
ACAATTACCAGGTAAGTAGTACTGAGTAAATCGTTGGAACTATGAGGTGACAGATCCCTAGGCCCTCATGGATTTCATTCTAGGGTTTTAAAGCAAGTAGCAAGTAAGATATATAAAGAAGAACTGTGGATGCTTGGAAAACAGAAACACAGACAAAAACCAATATTGCTGGATAAACTCAGCAGGTTTGGCAGCATCTGTAGAGAGGGATCAGAGTTAATGTTTCAAGTCCACTGAAAAAAAGAAGTGGGAAACATCCTTTCCATATCTATTCTATCAAGACCCTCAGGATCTTACATGTTTCACTCACTGTTCTAAAACCAGCAAAGTTTGTGCAACATTTCCTCATAAAACAAAACACACATGTCACGTATTAGTCTGGTAATCCTTCTCTGTTAATGCATTTACACTTCTAATGTATTTACATCATTCCCAAAATAAAGTGACCAATACTGTGCACAGTACTCCAGATGTAGTCTAGTTGGTACCTTGTATAACTGAAGCATAACTTCCCTTCTTCAGTATTCAATTCCCCTCACAATAAATAATAACATGCCTTTAGCGTTCTTAATTACTTGCTGTACCTGCTATTAATATTTTATGATTCATGAACTAGGACAGCCAGATCCCTCTAATTCTCAGAGATCTGCAATCTATCACCATTTAGATAATATGCTTCTTTTTCATAGACCTTGCAAAAATGGACAATCTCACATCTTCTGACATTTATACTTCCTTTACAAGATCTTTGCCTATTCACTGAATTCATCCTCTTGTAAGCTCAAGTCCTCTTCAAAACCTGCTTTCTTCCCTATTTTTAGTAAACATACTTCTGTTTCTTCATTGAAGTCATTGATATAAATTGTGAACAGTTGAGGTCTCTACACTACTCCCTGTGGTACACCATTTATTACATCTTGCTAACCTTTAAAGGACCCATTTATGCTTACTTTCTGCTTTCATTTAGTAAGATGGGGAGGAACAGCGACAGCATATCACTGATTGTTAATTGAGAGATCTAGGAAACATCTCAGGGACCTGGGTTTCAATCCTGCCATGGAAAGTGGTGAAATTTGAATTCAATAAAAATCTTGAACTAAAAGCCGAGTGAAAACCACAATTCCATTTTGAACTGTCAGACCCACTGAAACAGGTTGACTCTTAACTGCCAGCAATGCCGTCATCTCATGAATAAATAAAAAAAAGGCTTTTTTTTTCATGTCCATAAGACCATAAGACATAGGAGTGGAAGGAAGGCCATTTGGCCCATCGAGTCCACTCCCCCATTCAATCATGGCTGATGCGCATTTCAGCTCCACTTACCAGCGTTCTCCCCGTAGCCCTTAATTCCTCTAGACAACAAGAATCTATCAATCTCGGGCAACAAGCAACTCACTACACCATGAGCTTTTATTGTTCATGATAACTTTTGACATGGCACTTTATCAAATGTTTTTTGGAAATCTTAGTAGCATCCATCCACAGCTTGTTAGTTCCTCAAAGAACTCCAACAGATTGGTTATACGTAATTTCCCTTTCACAAAACCACGTTGAGTCTTCCTGATTAACTTGAACTTGCCCTGCTGTAACTTCTTTAAGAATTGCTTTTAACATTCTCCCTTTGACAGTTGTTCAGCCAACTGGCCTGTAATTTCTTGCTGTCTGTTCCCTCCTTTTTTGAACTTCATACCTTCCAACCTAATGGGACCTTCCCAGAATGAAGTTTTGGAAAATTAAAACTATTTCCTCAATTTTCTTACTAATCACATTTTTATGACTCTTATGACAAAGTCATTAGGATCCAGGCAACTGTCAGCCTGGAGTTCCAACCATTTACTCAGTACCACCTCTCTGCCAAATGTGATTTTCCAGAACTCCTCTCTCCCTTTCTTTTCTTGATTTGTTGCTACTTCTGGGACATTACTTGTTATCATCTGTAGTGAAGGCTGATGCAAGACACCTGACAGTTCTGAAAAAGTGTCACTGGACAAGAAACATTAACTCTCATTTCTGTCCACAGATGATGACAGATCTGCTGAGTTTTTCCAGCAATTTCTATTTTTGTTTTTGTTGTGAAATACCTGGTTAAATTAATATGCCACACATACATATTACCACAAAATGTCAAGCACAAAATGAGTCTCACATACACCCAGAGTGCCAAAGCCTGTCAGGTATACCTAATTTCCAGGTATCATTACAACATGAGGGTCTTCCCAATGTACAATGAATGTCATATACGCAAATGGCACCAGAGACTAAGAGATGCAAAATGAATTCTACAATCACATGCTATATAACTGAAAGAATTATACCCAAACTGACTCTCAGTATCAAGGAGTGAAAGATTCTGGTGAATGAATCCATCAGTGACAAATAACATCATAGGATAGTCAGTTTGGAATAAATCTCATATACCTGTACACAAATAATAAGAAGAGGTTCAGAATTTCCCAAACTCCATTATACTGCCAGAGAGTGATATGTACACAGCATTTACATTTGCAGCACCAGAGATCGATAGGTATAGAATAAACCAACATTCACATACAGCATGGGACACAAGTATTGTGTTTGTTTTACTGCTTTGGTTATGCAAATATCTGCAGTAAATATCCATATGGCTGCTGAAGGCTAAAGTTTAGTTCCAGTTCATGAGTTAATATTTTTGTTATGCATTGCAGGATTCCTAGCCTCTGACCTGTTCTTGTAGGCATTATATTTATATGACTGGTCCAGTTTACATTTTGGTCAATGGTAATTCCTGGGAAGTTAATTATGGGGATTCAATGATTATGGTGCCATTGGGTGTCAAGGGGTGATGATTGGATTCTCTCTTGTTGGAGATGGTCATTGTCTGGGACTTGTGTGGTGCCAACGTCACTTGCCAGTTTTCAGCCTAAACCTGAAAGTTGACCAGGTTTTGTTGCAATTTCCTATGGATTGCTTCAGTGTCTGAAGAGTTCATGAATGGTTCAGAAAATTGTCTAATGGTTGGTAAATATTCCCACTTTTGACATTTTGATGGAAAGTTGATGGAAAGATATTGATGAAGCAGCTAAAAATGGTTGGGTCAAGGATACACCCTGAGGAACTTCTGCAATTATGTCCTGGAGCTGAGATAATTGACTTCCAACAACCACAACCATTTCCCTTTGTGTCAAGTAAGACTCCAACCAATGGAAGGTTTTATCTGATTGCCATTTGCAAGGGCTCCTTGGTGCTACTCTTGGTCAGATGCTGCCTTGATGTCACCTCACCTTTAGAGTTTGCTGTTTTGTGCATGTTTGGACTATGACTGTAATGATGTCAGAAACCAAACTGAGAATCAGTGAGCAGGTTATATTAAGTGCCAATTGATAGCACTGCTGACCTTCTTCCTGACCTCTCCGTCCCCACCCCACTCCAGCCTATCACCCTCACCTTGACCTCCCTCCACCTATTGCATTCCCAAAGCCCCTCCCTCAAGTCCCTCCTCCCTACCTTTTATCTTAGCCTGCTGGACACACTTTCCTCATTCCTGAAGAAGGGCTTATGCCAAAAAAGTTGATTCTCCTGTTCCTTGGATGCTGTCTGACTTGCTGCGCTTTTCCAGCAACACATTTTCAGCACTGCTGAAGAACCTTCCATCACTTTGCTGACAAATAAGAATGAACTGATGGGGCAGTAATTGACCAAGTGTATTTTTTTATGGACAGAAATACCTGAGCAATTTTTGACATAACCAGGTAAATGCCAATGTTGGATACGTGTTAGAAGCATAGTTATAAAAATACAATGCCCTATAAGGAAACAAATCTGCTATCCTTACCTGGGCTGGACTAAATGTGATTCCTGACATGCAGCAATGTGGTTGACTCTTACACCACCTTTGAAATGCCTGAGAGTAACTGTGGTATACAAGCTGTTTAAGGACGGGCAATAAATGGCTATCTTATCAGTAAAACCAATATCCAGTGAATAAAGGAAATCTGTAGCACTGATGAATTATACACAATTCCAGAGATTGACACTTTTTAAAAAAATTCTTAGTCATTTACCATTGGATGTGGATGTTGCTTGCTGGGCTAGTATGTATTGCCCATCCCTAGTTGCTCTCAAGGAAATGGTGAATTGTCGTCTTGAATCGCTGCAGTCCATTTGGTGTAGGTATACCCACAATGCTGTTAGAGAGGAAATTCCAGGATTTTTGACCCAGTGATACTGATTGTACATTTCCAAGTCAGTACGGTGATGGCTTGGTGGGGAACTTGCAGGTGGGGGTGTTCCTGTGTATCTGCTGCACTTGTCCTTCTCACTGGATGTGGTTTTGGGTTTGGAAGGTGTTATTTAAGAAGCTTTAGTGAACTTCTGCAATGCATCTTCTCATGAGTACACGCTGCTGCTACTACTGAGTGTTGGTAGTGGAGGGACTGAATGTTTGTAGATGCAGTGTCAATCGAGTGTGCTGCTTTGTCCTGGAGGATGACAAACTTCCTTAATATTGTTGGAGCTGTATACATCCAGGCCAATGGGGAGTTATTCATTACAATCCTGACTTGTGCCTTGTAGGTGATGGATAGGTTTTTAGGAGGCAAGCACTACTCCTACATTTCATGCACGGTGATCGGCATGCCAATTATGGAAGCTGCTGCCATGCAAGGACCTCAGCAATTGGTCAGAAGTGGGTTATTTTTTTAAAATTAAATTCCCTAGAGTGGAAACAGGCCCTTCGACCCAACAAGCCCACAATGACCCTCTGAAGATCAACCCACCCAGACCCATCTTTCTCTGACTAATGCACCTAACACTATGGGCAATTTGGCATAGCGAATCCACCTGACCTGCACATCTTTGGATTGTAGGAGGAAACCAGAGCACCGGGAAGAAAACCACAAAGACATGGGGAGAATGTGCAAACTCCATACAGACAGTAGTCCAAGGCTGGAACTGAACCCAGGTCCCTGATGCTGTGAGGCTGCAGTGCTAACCACTCAGTCACCATGCTGCCCTTGTCACCTGTTGCAAGACTCTTCGTCTCTGACCTGATCTTGTAGCCACAGAACTTAGATGATAATTCCAGTTCATTTTTTGGTCAATGACAACATGACACAAAACTTGGAAATGTAATAATGAGTTATGAATGCAAAGTAAAAACTGCAGATGCTAGTCATAGAGATGTACAGCATGGAAACAGACCCTGCGGTCCAACCTGTCCATACCAACCAGATATCCCAACCCAATCTAATCCCACCTGGTGATCTGAAATAAAAACAGAAAGTGATACAAAAACACATCTGGTCAAACAGCTTCTGAGAGAGAGATTGAGAGGTAATGTTATTCACAGAGAACAGCACAACTTGCAAGGTTTCCTCCAGGCTATTCACCAAGTTTGAAAATTCTTCTGTTGCTGGGTCAACGTCTTGGAGCTCCTTCCCTAACAGCATTGCATCTGCCTATACCAAATGGACTGCTGTGATTGAATAAAGCAGCTCACCAACATCTTAAAGGCAATAAATTCCGTTAATGTGTAAAAGAAAAACCTGCAGGATAAATAATTGCCATTACAAGGGAATAAATTCTATTAAGGGGAAATCATATGGAAATTATATGAATTTACTGAGAATTTGAGTCATTTTCACCAAGAGTGGATATTTCTCAGTGTCATTTGACACAGTGAATTGCTATAATTATTGGAGGTGGATCTTGGAAAAAAATCTCAAGAATAGGCTGCAGACAATAATTCTTATTAGTGATCCTCACAGATCAGAGAGACTTGAAATCAGTTATTGATAACTTTCTAGAGTTAAATTGAGAGAAGTCTTGGAGCAAAGTGGCAAAGTCCCTACCACTGAACCAGGAAGTAGTGGTTCCAGTCCCAACTGCTTCAGAGATGTCAATTTTCCAGCTCCTTTGATGCTGCCCGACTTGCCGTGTCTTTCCAGCTCTAATTTTTAAGCAATATGTAATAAGATATCCCTCAGGATCTTTCCCTTCACGTAATCTTCATTATCATAGAGTTTGCAACTGCCTGTGTAATCTCAACACTGAGATAATTTGAGTTATTTCTGTGAGAACAAACCAGATATTCAGAAGGTGTCTATAAAGTGTCAGTGAAACAGTTAGAAACTGAGAAAGTTGAGGAAGGGCTGTTCCTCCTTTGACATTTATTGAGTCATAGAGATGTGCATCATGGAAACAGATCGTTTGGTCCAACTTGTCTATGCCGACCAGATATCCTAACCTAATCTAGTCCCATTTGTTAACACTTGGTCCAGATCCCTCTAAACCCTTCCTATTCATGTACCCATCCAGATGCCTTTTAAATGCTGTAATTGTACAAGCCTCCATCACTTTCTCTGGCAGTTCATTCCATGCATGCATCACCCTGTGTGTCAAAACATTGCCCCTCAGGTCCCTTTTAAATCTTTCCCCTCTTACCATAAACCTATGCCCTCTACTTCTGGACTCCTCCAACCCAGGGAAAATACCTTGTCAATTTATCCTATCCATGCCCCTCATGATTTTATAAACCTCTATAAGGTCACCCCTCAGCCTCTGACTGTCCAGGGAAAACAGCCCCAGCCTATTCAACCTCTCCCTATAGCTCAAATCCTCTAACTCTGGCAACATTCTTGTAAATCTTTTCTGAACCTTTCAGTTTCCAATAGGAAAATTTCTAATAGGAAGACCAGAATTGCATGCAACATTCCAAAAGTGGCCTAACCAATGTCCTGTACTCAATGCTCTGAACTCAATGCTCTGACCAATAAAGGAAAGCATACTAAACACCTTCTTCACTATCCTGTCAACCTGCAACTCTACTTTCAAGGAGCTATGAACCTGCACTCAAAGATCTTTTTGTTCAGCAACACTCCCTAGGACCTTATCACTAAAGGGTATAAGTCCTGCTCGGATTTGCTTTTCCAATATGCAACACCACGCATTTATCTAAATTAAACTCCATCTGGCACTCCTTGGCCCATCTGGAGTACTCTGAGGTAACCTCCTTCACTGTCCACTACACCTCCAATTTTGGTGCCATCTGCAAACTTACTAACTGTACCTTTTATGCTCACATCCAAATCATTTATATAAATGATGAAAGATAGTGGACCCAGCACTGATCCTTGTGGCACTCCACTGGTCACAGACCTCCAGTATGAAAAGCAACCCTCCACCACCACCCTGTCTTCTACCTTCAAACCAATTCCATATTCAAATGGCTAGTTCTCCCTGTATTCCATGAGATCTAACCTTGCTACTTCTTCAAAAAAAAAAGCTAAATCAAGTTTGTGAGACATGATTTCCCACACACAAAGCTGTGCTAGTGATCCTTATTCATTCCCTGCCTTTCCAAATACATGTAAATCCTGTCCCTCAGGATTCCCTCCAACAAAGTGCCCACCACCAGTCAGGCTCACCAGTCTATAGTTCCCCAGTTTTTCCTTACCACCTTTCTTAAATATTGGCACAATATTAACCAACCTACAAAGTGATGAAATGAGTTCACCTTTCGTAATCCATGAGATTCTTTGTGAATGATATTTTCAAGTGAGACTTCCTGCCTTGCCCATTGCAACAAGCACAGCGGTATTAGCTCCCAGAAAATCCAGACCATTTATTGCTCTCCATATCCCAACATTTCCCCAATTTCCTCACACAAGTTACTACCACCAGGCATTTCCAATACATTAGACCATTAATTCCCATCAGATATTTCCCATAGATTATTCCAATCACTCTGATCAGGTGTTGCTAACTGATTACCAAACTAACTCGCATAATTTAAAGATGAAAATAATTTATTAAATCCCTCAGTTTCATCATACACCAACAATCCCAGTGGTTAGATCCACTAACCTCTGATTTTCAAGATTATTACTCCCCAATTCCCCTGCACCATCCAGCCCAGGGGACGATTTGATGAGTTTATACTCAATGAGCTAAACTACTCACATTTCTAACGGATTTTACCAACAGGCATTTCTCCCGCTCTCGACCGCGTTCAAATTTAGCGCGTGCACCTCGAGTGCACGTGACCAACGGACGAAACCAATCAGACAGCCCCGCCCGTGCGGCTGATCCGCGGACGGCAGGCTGAGCCAATCAAAGAGCTCAGATCCGTGGAGGCGTCACTCACACCGTGAGGTTGTGGAGACGGACAGGCGCACGCGATAGAAACCACGCTCGTGACCCCTGAGTGGGCGTGGCGATATCAAAGCGAGGCCGGACTGGGCTCCAATGTGAGAGCGGGCGGCGCACGTCGGGTGCCATGAGATGGACGTGATTACCCACCCCGTGCACTGAATGGGCGGACCCAGTGATAGTGCCCGCCCCTGTGCACTGAGTGGGCGGACCCAGTGATAGTGCCCGCCCCTGTGCACTGAGTGGGCGGGAGTCAGTGATAGTCCCCGCCCCTGTCCACTGAATGGGCGTGGGTCAGTGATAGTCCCCGCCCCTGTGCACTGAGTGGGCGGGAGTCAGTGATAGTCCCCGCCCCCTGTGCACTGAGTGGGCGGGGGTCAGTGATAGACTCCGCCCCTGTGCACTGAATGGGCGGGAGTCAGTAATAGTCCCCGCCCCTGTACACTGAGTGGGCGTGGGTCAGTAATAGTCCCCGCCCCCTGCGCACTGAGTGGGCGGGGGTCAGTGATAGACTCCGCCCCTGTGCACTGAGTGGGCGGGGGTCAGTGATAGACTCCGCCCCTGTGCACTGAGTGGGCGGGGTCAGTGATAGACTCCGCCCCTGTGCACTGAGTGGGCGGGGGTCAGTGATAGACTCCGCCCCTGTGCACTGAGTGGGCGGGGGTCAGTAATAGTCCCCGCCCCCTGTGCACTGAGTGGGCGGGGGTCAGTAATAGTCCCCGCCCCCTGTGCACTGTGTGGGCGGGGTCAGGCCGGTGGCGCGGTTTTGTGAGCGCTCTGTGAGAACGGGAATAAATTTAAAGTGAAACCGTTGAGCGTCTTCGCGAGGTGGGTGTTTTTGACAGGATGTGTGAACAGGGGCTGGAGATGGCCTCCATCCTGCCGGCTCTGCGGGAGTTGGAGAGGTGAGCTGTTTTCGTGTCTTTGCCTTGCTCCCGTGGAGCAGAGAGAGACTAGGCCCCGCCATCAGTCACCTGTAAAAGTGGGACATCTCAGTGTCTGAGCTGACCCGACCTGGATACCTCCTCACTGACACCTTCCACATTAACACTTCAACCTTATCTCAATCAGAAACATACCATCCGATTGATTCATTGTCAAATCTGAAGTGTTTTATTTGAAGTGCTCTGCTAAGTCTGATAAGAAATAGGACCAGGTGAAGGCTGTTGGGTCCACCGAGTCTGCCCTAGTTTAATGCTTTTGACCACGTTTTGGAGGAAAATTATACATTTGATTGATGGTACTGTGATCTTGACTCTTGGTTAACGCGTTATTTTATTTCTCGGTCAGAAATCTTAAGACATAGGTTTATTGAAGTCACAAGCTTGCAAGGTGCTGCTCCCTCGTCGGCTGAAGTGAAGGGAAGCACTCAGGCACAGAATTTGTAGGCAGAGAGATCTCAAATCATCTTATCTCCAATGTGAATCAAAACATCAATCTGAGAGACGAAATGATGCTAGGCATCAGAGTCAAGATTAGAGAGGTGCTGGAAAAGCTCAGCAGGTCAGGCAGTATTCGAGCAGCAGGAAAATCGATATTTCAGGCAAAAGCCCTTCATCAGTAATTCCTCATTCCTGATGAGGGGCTTTTGGCCGAATCATCGATCTTCCTGCTCATCGGATGCTGCCTGACCTGATGTGCTTTTCCAGCATCACACTAATCGTGACTCTGATCTCCAGCATCTGCATTCCTCACTTTTGCCCTGATGCTGGGCATCAGCCTGTTCTGAGATTTTATGACACATCTCTGAACTGGTGGGACTTGAACCCAAGCCTCCTGGGCTACTGCACCACAAGAGCCATTCAAATGTGCTTTTGTATTTACTGTGTATCTTGTTTAGATAATGTCTAGATATTATAGCTGTGGCTTCATCACATCTGTGCCATTTGGATGTGTGATTGTGGCTTGGATTCTGGATTCATTTAAGAAAGAATTGGATAGAGCTCTTAAAGATAGTGGAGTCAAGGGTTATGGAGATAAGGCTGGAACAGGATACTGATTGGGAATGATCAGCCATGATCATATTGAATGGCGGTGCAGGCTCGAAGGGCTGAATGGCCTACTCCTGCATCTATTGTCTATTGTGCAAAATCTAGTCTCAGAAGTAACAGCCCTGATGGAATTTTCTTTCAGATGAGAAGTTAAACTTTTTGTTGTATGCCAAAAGATCCTATGGCACTCTATTGAAGGAGACCTTGGGAGCTCTGTCTGGTGTATTGTTAGTGCATATCTACTGAACAATATCTCTCAAACAACTGATCTGGTAAACTTTTCATTCATGACATGTAGGTATTGCTAGTTAGACTAATATTTATTGCCCATCCCTAAATGCCCAGAGAGAAGTCAACCATGTTGCTGTGGGTCTGGAGTCCCATAGGCCAGACCAGGTAAGGTTGGCAGTTTCTTTCCCCAAAGGGTTCCAAATTTTTATGATATTCAAGTTCTACCATTTGCTATGGCGGTCTCCAAACCTGTATCCCCAGAACATTATCTGTATCTCTGGATTAACAGTCCAGCAATAATACCATTAGGCTATCATTTCCCCTAATATCACATTACAGTGCATGATTTTATTAAAAGAAAGTAGGCTGTGGCACTAACTGCTTTCCAAAATCTATTTAATTGGCTGTAAAACAATGCAGTGTTCTGAGTTTGTAGTAAGCATGACTTTCTTCCTCCTCAGGATTGTATGTTGATGTCAGACAAAATGGACAGAAGTCCGAGGAAAAATAGAATCTGATAAGGGGTGGGATACTCAAAGCAGTTAGAAGATCATTGAAACTCTCGAAGAAGTAATAAGGATTTCAATGACCATTATGAAGGAAGGTAACATGACTGATGGAAATAGATGGCCTTGTGATTTGGAGGTAAAAACAATGACTGCAGATGCTGGAAACCAGATTCTGGATTAGTGGTGCTGGAAGAGCACAGCAGTTCAGGCAGCATCCAAGGAACTTCGAAATTGACGTTTCGGGCAAAAGCCCTTCATCAGGAATAAAGCCTGTGATATAGAGGATTTAAGGATGAAAACCTTGATTAGGATGGTGGTGAGGTTAACAACAGGCTGGTTTAGCTTCTGGCAGTGACAAAAGTGGTGATGGAGAGATAAAGATAGCTGATGGGGTGAGAGAAAATGGTTTTGATGTTTCCAGTATTTAAATGGAGGAAATTTTAGTTAATCTCATTGAATATTGGACAGGCATTCTGGCAGTGGAAGGATCAGGAGGTGGTGGAGAGTGGAGCTTTGTACCATCAGGGTGTGTGTGTGTGTATGTTGTCTGCCCTGTCCTGGAATGATGTCACAATGTACATCAATGAAGGAAATGCTTAAGAAGATGATTGTGTCAAAGATAAGTTGTTTCTTGAGAGGCTGTTGTTGCTTTTGGATCTGTGAACAGAAATAAATAATTTGTAGTTATGTATTGTCTTTCCCATGACTTTGCAAAATGCATCACTGCCAATTAAATACTTTTACATAACTGAATAAATTATGACAACAAACTAGTGCTCTGCAATATTCCACAAACAGCAATGAAACAATTTACTAGATGCAGTCTTTTACTGAAGTTCTTTGAGGACCAGCTGTTTATGATCCCAGCTAATGGAACTGACTTGTTCAGTTAAATGCAGACTGAAACCTGGCTTGATAGATTTGCTTTGGTTTTAATGAGATGATTTTTCAATGGAACAAAAACAGGAAATACTGCAGATTCAGATTTATCAATAAAGCAGAATATCATTGAGAAAAAGAAATGAAGATAAACTTGAGTGAACATTGTTGCAGAGTGATAGTGTCCGTATCCTGAACCAGCAGGTCCACGTTCAAGGCCCACCTGCTCCAGAAGTGTGTATTAACATCTCTGAACAAATTGAATAGAAAAACAGATTAAATAAAAAAAACAAACTACTTGGGTATATTGTTAACTTATAGATTTTTGTTTTTAAACCAAAAATATAATTCAATCTATTAATCCCAAAAAAACTCTCCTTTTCCAAGACTCAAACTGTGGAGAATTCTCTTGTATATCACACGAAAGGCTAAATTTAATTAGTTGTAGTTTATTGTCCCTGTCTTCAAAGTCTGAAGGCTCTGTTTGGACACTTGAACCGTTTCAGGATTTTAACCAAACAGTTTTGAACTTTTAAATTCAACTCCTTACACTGGGTTAGCAGTATCCTAAACCACCACCCTTTCTCAGGAGCAACCTGTTTTACATATTAAAGTTTACCCAAGACTTCTGCAAAACTGCCCAATAAAATCCAAAAGCTTTTTTTTTCCCCCCTGAGGTTTTGGTATTTCCCCCAAGCCCCCCAAAAAATCTGGAATTTATGATCTTGAAGCCAAATTCACTACACTGTTTATTTTGTTTGCTTGTAAATTCTCCCAATGAAAACAACCTCATTTATTCTCCAGGAAGTCTCTCTCTCATACTTTTGTTTTCGAAATAATCACAAGTTAATCATTAAATCCCCTCAGAAACACTGAAGCCTCGTATGCAATTGGTTCAAAATGAGAAAGTCCAAAATAAATGGTGTTAAAATGGGATGCATGTACTGGCACCCAAGGCCATGTTCATGAGCAGCAATATCTCTCATAAACTACTTAAATTAAGGGTGTCAAGTACGGGTTGGTGGAAAAATGTGTAAGAATATATTGGGGTTAAGAAGAATTAGCACATTAAGCCAAGTAGAATTGTTAATTTTTAATGATGTGCATGGATGTGTGCTTACACAAGTGGAAATAATTGGCTGAGTGTGCAATTGGCAGTCATCAGATCATTGATGCTAACAAACATATTGATTGAAATATATATATCTATCACCTTACATCACACAACACACTGGGAAAATTTCCCTCTTCTTTGAGTAGAGCTATGTATGTTCACCAGAGCAAGGTCCACACCTTGGATCTAATGCTTGATCTGAAAGATGGCATGTCAGAAAGTATAATATGATTTTAGCACTGCAGTGACATGTGGCTATAGGTTCAGTGTTCCAGTTTCTATAGTTGGTCCTGCAGTCAATACTCAGAAGTATAGCTCCAACCATTGAGCCAAGTTAACATGGAAAGTAGATGACCAGGTGAGAAGAGTTCCACTGAACTGGATGAATAGACACTGCAGTTAGTTGTGTCTAAACTAGCAGAAATGTTGAGGAGGAAGTGAAGAGATATAATGTACAATGGTCACACACACTGAATATAATTTGTGACTTGGTTTAGATTTGTTTTAATGTAACCTGAAGTTAAAAGAAGGGATGCATGTGGATTTGGGAAATATCAGTACTTGCAAGGATTTAAAAGAAAAAATTGGAGATGGAGCAATATTTTATAAGAACATAAGGATAGTGGCTGAATGGCCTATTCCACCTTTGTTGGGTAGGCTTGAATAGTGTTATGAAGCAGGCCGTACCTCAATATTTTAAGAATGTAGCCTAAACTCTAACCCTTCTTATTTTAAAGGCAGATATGAAGTGGGTGTTCGGGTGTGATGCAGTTGGTCAAACTACTCGGCTTTAAGCAAAACAGAATTTATTTAAACATTACAGTTGAAACATGAACGAAAGAATATGGAATTTAGAATAACTTGACTATTGGAAAACGTAACTAACTCGATACAGCAACTTAACTAAGAAGCTGTTCCAATCCAGTAACATTCCATAAACACACCCCTTGGTAAAAAGGTAAATTGAAATACAGATTCTTACGGGTAGGAGGGAACAACTTACAAAGAGATTTCAGAGAGAAAGTCAGTAATTTTCTGCTGAAGCTTGGACCCTGTCTGGATCTTGTGCCTGCTACAGCTAAAACAAACTAGAAAAAACCTGAACTGGGAGAACTGGCCACTCCCCTGCCATTTTTAAACTCTGCCTTTACAACCTCTCTTGAAGAAAACCAAGGACAAAATAACCTTTTTAAAGTGACAGCATTGTCACAATAGAAATGGAACTGGTGATAAGGGGATCTGAGGTATGGCTTTGACAAAAAGAAGGAGAGGAGTGGAACAGAGTGAGTGAGTTCAAATGAATGTGTTGGTACCAAAGAATTTGTAAGATTGTTAGAGCTGAGTGGAGTAGACATAAGCGAAGTTAAACTTACAAATAGAAGTATACCAACAAAGTGGAAATAATTGTTTCCTGGTGACTTGGTGATGCTAAATGACAAGTAAGTTTCTGAACTTGAATTTAAGCATATCATGATATATTGTAAGTCAAGAGAGTGGCGCTGAAAAAGCGGAGCAGGAAAATCAATGTTTTGGGCAAAAGCCCTTCATCAGGAAAGCCCCTCATTCCTGATGAAGGGCTTTTGCTGGAAATGTTGATTTTTCCTGCTCCTGGGATGCTGCCTGACCTGCTCTGCTTTTCCAGCACCACACTCTTGACTCTAATCTCCAGCATCTGCAGTCCTCACTTTCTCCATAATATGTTGAAACCTGATTTCCCCAAACAGTGCCCGCCCAGAAGATTACAATACTGTGGTGCAGAAGCCAAGACAGATTCTTTGTCAGTTTGTTGACAAAATGCTCACAGATGTGGATGTTGGTAAGTACATTCCCCCTACTCCTACACTTATCATTTGTAGATAAAATACAATGTGAATTATTCATATTTTGGTTTTATATTTAAAGAAGGAGTTACTCAAGCAGCTTATGAGAAAAAGTAATTAACTTTTAATTCTAAATCCCATCTGCAGAAGATCTCTTTCCAGGCATCTGTCTGTCTTATGAGATGATGAACTATGTAACTTTTGGGTTGAATGTCATCTGTTATGACATTCCCAAACATTTTCTCACTGTGACCTCATTTTGAGGCTTGAAATTGTCTTTACCACTGAGGAAGAACTGAGAAAGCAGGAACACAACTGTAATAACTTGATTGGAACTTGATAGCAACCATTGCTCCTTGGGAGCTCATGACCCCAAAATGTTAGCGCTCAACCCCACGAGGTCCTGACACCTAACTTTGGGAAGTCATGCTATAGAGGCTGATTCTTGAGTGGCAGTCCTTTCTGCAGCTAACAGAATTGCACATGCCTCAGATTCACTTTTTTCCCTCCTGTCCCCCTCTCTTCTGCCATCTGATCATTTCTTTTGACCTCTGCATTTCCTATACTTGTTTTTTACAGGGTAGAAACTAGGAGACAGAGATGTAAGGTAAAATGGGGCAAGTTTCAAGGAGATGTGAGAGGAAAGTTATATTTTACACTGAGGGTGGTAAGTGCCTGGAATGTGTTGCCAGAGAAAGTAGGAAAAGAATAGACAATAGACAATAGACAATAGACAATAGATGCAGGAGTAGGCCATTCTGCCCTTCGAGCCTGCACCGCCATTCAATATGATCATGGCTGATCATTCCTAATTAGTATCCTGTTCCAGCCTTATCTCCGTACCCCTTGACTCCACTATCTTTAAGAGCTCTATCCAATTCTTTCTTAAAAGAATCCAGAGACTGGGCCTCCACTGCCCTCTGGGGCAGAGCATTCCACACAGCAGAAGATACAATAGCAATGTTTAAGAGGCAACTTGACACATACATGAATAGGCAGAAAATAGAGGGATACAGACCACGCAGAGCCAGAAGGTTTTCAGTTTAGAATGGCATCACGTGTCGACTCAGGCTTGGTAGGCTGAAGGGCTTGTTCCTATACTGTATTGCTCTTTGTTCTTCTTTGTTCTTTGACAGGCAATACCTTGTTTAAAAGCTATTACTATGGAGGGTTAAGTTAAAAATCACACAACACCCCCAGGTTATAGTCCAACAGATTTATTTGGAAGCACTAGCTTTTGGAGCGCCGCTCCTTCATCAGATGATTGTGGAGAATAGGATCATGCTCACAGAATTTATAGTCAAAGCAGTCCAGTGTCATGGAGCTGTGATTCAGTAAACAATCTGAGATTAAAACTTTCGTCATTTGTAATGGGATATGCTGGTTTCTGTTCTTTGATATGTAAACCTCAGAACTTCTTTTAAATTACATTCTCAAGATAGCTCAGGTTTTTAAACAATGGGTGTGAAGTCTGTGTCCTAATGCTATGTCAAACTGACACAATCCTCCATAACTTGGAGGGTTTATGTTCTTAGCTCAGTTTGGGTATAGGAAATTCCTGAATCTCCAAGTATGAGTGGAAGCCAGTCTATAGATTGCTGTCCTGCATTTTGTAATTAGTTTGAAGTTCAATAGTGCAGTCATGCGTGGCCTCACGTTTGAGGGACAGCATGTATGAAATATTACCCTATCCAGTTAAAAATAAGGATATTGGTTCTCAAGGGATCTGACAGGATTAGAAAATCGTTCATTCCACAACTTCTCCTCGACTTCTAAATGTTGGTTTCCCAAGAGTATGGGAGCAGAAATCCATAAACTTGCTGTTAAGTGCCATTTTTTGCTGATTTTATTTTTTAACTTTTCTGCCACAATCACTTAATTTTGATTTTTAAAATCATCATGTGCCATCAAAACTAGATTTGTTCTTAACAACTTATCTAACCTTCCAACTGGAAAAGTTCAAAATTAGATTTGCAAATTGAATTTTGTTCTTTGTATGTGGTCTGTTTCATTGCTAACCCCTACAATGAAGTAATTTATTAAATTCAGGTTTTTTGAATAAGAAACTAATTTGTAATGTAATATATACTGCTAAATTATTTTCTGGTTTTCAAGGATTTCAAATTTGCCATTTTAAAGCAATTGTTTTGCAAATAGTGAAGATTTAACTGACAATATCAAGCATCCTGGTTGTCAATTGTAATGGTGACTGCTGACAAAATTATTGCCCAGGTATTTCCCCACTGATCCTACAATAACTACATTGTTGCTGTATAATTGCTTTATTTACAATTATCTGTTAATTGATACTTAAACTTTGTCAGCCATAACTCAGTTGATACTGACTCACTTCTGTGTTCAAACCTCACTCCAGGACTTGAGCCCAAATATCAAGGCTATAACTCCAGTGCAGCTCCAAGGAAGCACTGCACTGCTGGAATAATCCCCCTTCGGATGAGATAGTAAACTAAGTCCCATCTGCTTGCTTAAACTTAAGACTCCAAGACCCTCTTCTTAAGAGGCAGGGAGTTATCCATACAGTTTAGGCCATCAGTTATTCCACAACCGACTTCACAGAAACAAATGATCTCGTCTTCATCTGTTTTTGGGAGTTTGCTCTGTGCAACTAGACTCCTGTGCATCATTTATAATGGTGACCATGCTTAAAAGTTTATCATCGACTGTAGAGTGCTTTGGGATTTCTGACTTTGAAAGCTGTATAAAAAAAGTCTGTCTTCTTCTTTAGTAATTTACTTTTCTGTTGAAATTTCAGTTGCTTTGGAGCTTTCGAAGAAAACTGATTCTCAGCCAACATGTGTGATGTTGTTGGATTTTATCCAACACATTATGAAATCCTTTCCTCTTATGTTTGTAAACATACCACAAAAGCCAACTAAACAAATTCAGCAGAACAGTAGTGATGATGAGTGCAGTTGTATTGGTGAGTTTATACACAACTTACAGAAAAATTGGTGCAATTGTGACACTAGTATTACAGATTGATCTTGGCTATTAATCTTCTAGTAATGTAAATCAGATTTTGATACTTTATTTTTGCAGTCTGTTGACAAATTGACTTTAAATGATGCAAAAAAATGTAAAATAACATTTCAATAAAATCAATAACTGCTTTATTTGTTCTGTTTTGTTTGAATTTAAGTAAAGATCCTTCATGCCAGGTACAAATGCAATGTAACATGGTATTTCAGCTATGACTTTTGAATACTTCACCTAAGACAAAAAAAATCAAAAATGTTTTACCATTGGTCAGTTTCTTGTTATGTTGTATTAGATTGAAATATCTGGTTTAAAATTGATATATGCCGCAAAAAGACCCATAGCAAGTTAGATTTCTGTTTGACACACATTCAGTTATCTTTTCCATGTTTTATTAAATAGAATGAGTTTTAATAGTTTGTTAGAACTGCATTGAGGGTGCAACTTTATAGTTTCCTTCCTTTACGGAATTGGTTTTTCTGAATTGTTATTTTATTTCAGTGATGGTGGTGAGAATCCACTGGTTTGTTGCTTTGATTACTAGATTCCCTACGGTGTGGAAACAGGCCCTTCAGCCCAACAAGTCCACACCGACCCTCCGAAGAGTAACCTACCCATTCCTAATTCCTTCTGACTAATGTATCTAACACTATGGGCAATTTAGCATGGCCAATTCACCTGGCCTACACATATTTGGACTGTGGGAGGAAACCCACGCAGACATGGGAACATGTGCAAACTCCACACAGACAGTTGCCCGAGGCTGGAATTGAACCTGGGACCCTGGAGCTGTGAGGCAGCAGTGCTAACCACTGAGCCACCACGCTATCCCTATGTTTTATAACAATGAAATTCCATTACCAATTGCAGTTGATCATAATCAGTAAAATGACAAACTCAATTTGTAAATACACTTTTGAGGAAGGGTCCTGAAACATTAACTCTAATTTCTTGCTGCAGATGTTGCCAGACCTGCTGAGCTTTTCCAGCAATTTTGATTTTTGATAAATACACTACTATTATTCCACAACTGCCCAGGTCTGTGTGAATGAATTGTTCTCAGCTAGGGTAGTAATGTTGTTGTTCTATGATTTTTAAATGAGAACCCTTTAGCAACTTGCTGCTCTGTGACAGGGAAACATAGGACCAGGGAGCTCCTGTAGGCCATTCAGGCTCATTAAGCCAACTTACCCATTTACAGTACAGTGACACAGCACTTTGGAGCCTGAATACTGAGTTGAACACCAATTGCTGCACTAATCTATGAAAAATGATAGAAGTATAATAAGTATAGATTGCAAAAATGTTTCTGCCATTATATTTGTTTGTAATAGCCTACAGTTGCTGAACCTAGGAAATTGCGCCAATATTGTGATTACAGACTAAACCCAGACTAAGTCTTTCGATCTCTAATTCGATAAGATGTGTTTAATCTGTTTTTGCAATATTTGATCTGAACAGACTTTTTTTTTCTTTAAAGGTTTCAGTAACTGGATTATAACCAGGCTTCTTCGGATTGCTGCAGCCCAAAACTGTCAAGTGCTTCATGACTGTGTTGCAAAGATTATACTATCTTTGCTTTGGCTGTTCAAGAGCAAGAATCCCTTTATATTTGGAACACAAACCAAGGAACTATTGGGCCTCTTTCAGGATTTGATTTCTTTGAGGGAGAAGAACCCGATGATGTACAATAAGCAGAGTTTGTTTTTCCAGCCATTCATAGTTAATCGTTTTGTTGTGGCTGAGAGAGAAGATGCAGAGTATCTAACCCCTGCACCCCTTCAGTTATCCTGTGTATTACAAGTAGAATCGTTGGAGGTCATATTACTTCGAATACTTTCATCAATTCTTTCGAGTGTGTTTTGCAGAAGACAGAGACTAATATTGTGGGAAATAGGATGCTCTCTTTTAGAACATGGCAGTCCCAGGATTAAGGGTATCGTGTTGTCCTTGTTAACAAAGTTGATAAACCTTGGAGGACCACCACCAGAAGAATTGGCAAATGTGTTCTTTACAAGTTTGATTGGTCTCTTGAAACTGTTTAAAGAGGCTGACAGAGCAGAATTAGAATTGTATGAAGAGCCATTTGCGTGTTTGGTCAGAGCACTCTTTCCTGTTACTGCTGAGCATCATGCAAGCTCATTCACAATAGAACCCATTTACCTTAATATGTTGATGGAGAAACTAAGTGTGTTTATTAGAGATGGCCTGTTAAGGCTCATTAATTCTGATAAATTGAGATCAGCGCTATGTCAAATATTTCAGCACTTTTTGATGTTTGCTCCATCAGGACTGGTGTGTGCTGCACCAATACAAAAGCAACGTATACACCTAATATGCACAGCTTTAATTGAAATGATAGGAACTGAACCCAAGCAAGAGGTAACTTATTTTGTTAATCCTTGTGTCCACTTGTTTCTAATCGAGCACTTAATTCTGTTTTTAAAAAAAAAAGTTTAGAAGTGATATAAAGCAAAGTCTTTGTCAATGACTTTCTGTTATCAATAAGACTGAGGCAGCATAGTGCAGTACTACCAAAGTTATTGCCTTTCAGTTGAAGTGATAAAATTATGTTCTGGAAGCTCTCAATAGTTCAAATGAAAGTAATAGTACTCATGTTTTAAAAAAAAGACCAGTGCATTGTTATATTGTTTTTCTTTAACCACCGTAGCAAAATATATTAAATGGCCCATGTTCTCATTCATGTTTTTGAACATATTAATTAGAAGTAGACCATGCAACCCATTCAGCCTGCTCTTTTATTCAATAAGCTCATGACTGATCTGAATTTGATCCTAAATCCATATATCTGCCTTCCACAAAAACCTGCTTAACAAGAATCTATCTATCTCTGCCTTTAAAAACATCCAAGAATTCTGCTTCCATCACCTTTTCCAGAAGGTTCCAAAGACAGTCAATTCTTTGAGAGAAAACATTTTGCCTAATTTCAGTTTTGAATGGGAAACTCCTGATTTTTAAACAGTGACCCTTAGTTTGAGATTCTCCTGTAAGAGAAAACATTCTCTCCACACCTCCCCTGGCAAGGCATCTCAGGATTTTACATGTTGCAATCAATTTACATCTTACTCTTGTAAACTCCGTCAGACTCAAGCATAGCCTGTTCAACCCGTCCTCGGGTGAAGCCCACCACACCTTTTTTGAACTGTCTCCAGTGCAATTGCATCCTTCCTCACGTGAGTGTGTGGAGTCTTGCGTTGTGCAAATTAACTACAGCATATATTTGCTTTGCTAACGACTGAATGTCATAAGTGCCGTTTGTGTTCTTTGCCTTGGGTAAATAACTCGATGCACCAATCCTAGCTTGCTCGCACCACCCTCTTTGCCTCCCTAAGATATTGGACTTAAATTATATAAATTAATGCCTGGCTTTTGCATAAAATGCAGTGGCACTTAAATATGTGCCCCTAGGAATGTTAAGATTTCATTTATCATTGCTGACTGTTTCTTTAAGTCGTATGTTGCAAGAATTTGACTCCACTAACATCACATCTTTAAACCAATGGTGTGAAAGCTATTGCTATTCAAGAAGGTCACCCACCACTATCTTTCTCTGGTTCAATTTAGGGATGAACAGTAAATGCAGCGTTGCCAGCACAGGTCAAAAAGAAACAAAAGTATTTAATCAGCGGATAGTGGTATTTGTAACACTTGTTAAATTGAACCATCTTGCATAAAACTTTATAAAAAAATTGTTGGAGATACTCAGCAGACCAGATAGCATCTGTGGAAGTAAACAGAGAATGTTTCAGGTGGATGACCTCTTGTCAGAACTGAAGAAAGATATAAATGCTAGCGGTCTTAAGCCAGTGATAGGCAGGAGGGAGGAAGAGCAAGAGGGAAGTTCTTTGATAGGGTGGTGCGAGGTAGCGGTTTCTTGAAACAAAACCAAAACAGTGGTAATTGGTACAGGTAAAGAAACAAATGTTGTTGTGTCCAAATGAGCTGCAAATTGTTGCGTAGCAGCTGTCCAAACATAAGAAGAAGGAACAAAGAAATTAAACTAGCAAAGCAGCAAAAAAAGACAAAACTGGGGCAGAAGTGATGATCTGAAATTGTTAGACTCAATGTTGAGACCTGAAGACTGCAGAGCCTTGAGTCAAAAGATATGAGTTGCTATCCTTGAAATTGCTTTGAGGTTCATTAGAGTACTGTACTATACCATTGATGGAAAGATCAGCTGAGGAGCAAGATGGAGAGTTGAAATGACCAGCTCCAGGAAGCTCTGGTTACTCTTGCTGAATTAATTGAGGTATTTTGTAAAGAGGTTATCCAGTACGTGGCTGGTTTCGTCATGTGGAGGAGACTGCATTGTGAGCAGAAATTGCAAGATAGTAAATTGAAAATTTTACAAGTAAATCCCAATTTCACTTGGAAGGAATGTTTGGGTCCTTTAATGATGAGAAGGGAAGAAATAAAAGGTCAGATCTTACATATCCTGTACTTGTCATCATTAGACTTGAGAAAGGTTGTGCAAAATATCACCATTGAGAGAATGCCATCGCTGTTTTACTACATACATAATTTTCTTTGTTTGGTAACTCATAATTTTGGTGCATTGTGTTTCAGTATTTATTAAGTTGCTTGTATATTGCAATGAGAGCTGAGGGGATGACTGTTATCCAAGAAATGTGTGATCGGACCCGGGCACAATTGATGCAGATTCCTGAAACAGATGGAGGGAATAGCAGCGATGAAGTTCCTGAGAAAAAGCCACGTTTGAGTTTTACTGCACAGTGCATGCAGAAAACATTCAGACCAGCTGAGTATGGATGATATTTGTTAATATACTTTTAAAATTTGTTCAGTGATAACCATTTTCTTTGATTCTTATCAACCACAAATCGTTAAACTGACAAAACAGTTCAACATAAGATATGCCATCTGGCCTTTCTCTGTTATGGTTGACCAATGAAGGATGTGTTTGAGCAGACTTGCTGTTTTTCCCATCCATTGCTCTGCTTCTAAGAGTAGATTGTGGTTGAAACTTCTCATAAGGGAATTTATATGGCGTTAACTGGGTTGTTACGGTGAAATACTTTATTTCCTCCAACCTACAATTGTCCAATATCTCTGCACTCTGGCTCCTGAAGCATCTCTGGTTTGCTTCTCCATTGGTCGCTGTGTCTTTGGCTACCTTGGCCCGAAATTCTGGAATTCTCTCCCAAATTCTTTCCAGCCCTCTGTCTGTGACCTGCCATAATATCTTATGTTGCTCAGTGTCACAGTTTGTTTGGTCATTGCTACCATGAAGCACCTTTCCATACTCTACTGCATCAAAGATGTTACTGAAATGGAAGTTGTTCTTATCCATCCACTTTGTCGATATATTTGGGGAAACAGATACCAACTTCCACTCTGCAGTGTCATGAACATTCACCTGAGAATTGATATATAAAGAGCATGTAATTCTCATGTACATCTTCAAAAGAAGATTTCTCAAACCAATTTCAGGCACAACTTTCACCCCCACCAACAATCCTCCCAAATAAAAATCAGAAAACGGATATAAAGTGGTGGTCAAAATTATGAGTGTACAGAAAATTGAAGTTTCTACTCAAGATGTTGTAACTGTGAAAAATGTACCACTGTGAAGTAGTACGATATATTAACAGCATCAGGTAGGAGAATGTATATATGTTACCACTGCATGTATGGTTGAACTTTTCAAAGTTCACAACTTGCTGTACTGACCCCAGAATGTTTTTGGTTTTGAACAAATTCTGAGTTCAGCATCTTGCTCAAGTTGCAGCATTTTGTGACAAAAATAATCACTTCTATAATTGTCAGCATCCACAGTAGTGTCTTCTCTCTTCCTAATTCCAGCCACAAATTCCAAGCAGTGTTTTTGAGTGGTCCTCCCTGTTGGCTTTGGTGCATCTTCCATTGTGTTGTTGAAACCTGAAGCAGCCAAGGTTTATGTTTGACAGATCCTTACTTTGAAACCCCCTCTCCCCTGCCATTAGTATTGCAAACAATTGTTCACAGAAAAACATCTGATTTTTTCATGGATATAGCTCCAGTATATTTAGTTTCGGATAAGATTTTTACATTTTTAGTCATGCAAATCTGTTAACACAATGTTTATCTCTTGTAGATCTGGTCCAGTGGAAATGAAATCCAAGAGCAAATTATGGTGGACAATGTGCAAAAAGTTGATGTCATTGACCAATTTACTGGAGAAGGTTCAGTCACATGAGAAGGCTGTAACTGTGTTGGAGGGTATTGTAGTTACATTTCAGTTGGCTGCTCTATGTACAGCATTCTGTGACCAAGGAATTTTAGATAGGTACAAAGTATTTATGATTTCATGTTTATTCTGTCTCTCAATTATATTGATCCTTGTATACTTTATCTACTGTAACATTCTGACCATGGGGGAATTGCGCAAAGAAATGTTCAAAAATAAACATCTATTTTGGTACTTGTAACATCTTGCAACAAATAACAACCATGTGCTCAAGTGGGAACCCAGTGTTTATTAATATGTGAGCATAATTATCAAGTTGCAAAGCCACTGATAGTGTATACTCACCAAATTCACTCAGGAAACTTTCAAAGATGGAAACTAAGATAGTTTCAATGAAAGTTCATGCCATCATAAACGCAAAGAATTCTTTGGATAAGCAGTATGCCCTTGTGCTTCCTCAAGTAGATTTCATATAGTTTCAACATTCAGTCCCTCTACCACTGACACATTGGCAGCAATGTGTACTGTTGACAAGATGCAATGCAGTAGCACCTTACAAACCCACAGGTTCAACCACCTGTTAGGATAAGGGTGACAAATGCATGGGAACATCACAACCTCTAAGTTGTTCTCCAAGGAATATGCCATTCCAACATGAAACTACATTACCATTTTTTTTTAGGGTTGCTGGGTCAAATCCTATAGCCTCCTCCCTAACAGCACTGTAGTTGTACTTGTACCATCAGTGAAGGTGCTGGGTTTGGACTGGGGTGGACAAAGATAAAATTCACACCGCACCAGCTTTAGTCCAACAGGTTTATTTGAAAGTATTAGCTTTCGGAGCGTTGCTCTTTCATCAGGTAGCTGTGGAGCAGGATCATAAGACACAGAATTTATAGCAAAAGATCAGTACCATGCAACTGAAACGATATATTGAACAAACCTAGATTGCAGTCTAGGTTTGCTCAATACATCATTTCAGTTGTGCGACACAGTAATCTTTTGCTATAAATTCTGTGTCTTATGATCCTGTTCTGCAGCTACGTGATGAAGGAGTAGTGCTCCACAACCTAGTACTTCCAAATAAATCTGTTGGACTAAAGCTGGTGCTGTGTAAATTTTAACTATATACCATCAGGATTGCAGCAGTTCAGGTAGGGAGCCCATCACCACCACCTCCAGGAACATTAGGGAACTACAATAAATGCTTGCCTAACCAGTAAAGCACACAATGGATGATGATAATTGCCTTTCATGATTTATTCATTTTCAAATTTGACTTGCTTTCATTAGTACAGACATTGCAATCTTTTTGTTCAATTCTGACAGAAGCAAAATAAATGATGTGGCCAATGGGAAGGTACAATGTTCCACAGGAATTTCATCAATGAAAATACAACTGGTTTGGATAAATTTTGAGATGTTTACTCAAGTCCTGGAATATGGAAAAAAACAACTGATTATTGGTTCCAAAGATGATGAATTAGAACAGTTAGTCAGCAGATTAATAAAAGTAATTGATGCTGCAATCTACTTGCAAGGTAGGTGAAGCTGACATTTAATGCTAGTAATTTCATGGGAGAAGTATTGATGCTATAAGGTGCACCAATACTTGCTTATTTTGATTAGCATGTAGTGTTTCTGATGCAACTCATGAGCTGAAATACAAACATGGCTAAGACTGAATTTAATGTATCTGGCAATTTCTGGTCTAACAACAGGAATTGTATTAAATAAAATTTGAGGTTGTGTAAAAACCTAACCATTTTGCTAATGGTTAGGGGAGGACGGTGCCCCAATCTGGCCGACTAGTTTCTTGAGTATTCTGTTGGTCAATTTTTCAATGTACCAATTCCATTTTGAACAAATTTTTATGTTGGTGCTTCCTTTGGAATCCGAAAATATATACAAGGTAGATAAATGGTAAAATCTGAACAGGAACACTTTATTGACAATGCTCACCCCTCCACAGATGGTTCTCGACTGGGCCCAAGTGCTGCCTCTCCAGGTCACCTGACCAGCTCTCTTAAAGGGATAGCACCCCACAACTACCTACTACATAACCGTAATAAATGAGCCATTACCCTTGTCGACTGTACATCAGCTGTTCTGGGTAAAACAAATTAGGCTGGCACTTCAATACAATTTTCAGGGCATGCTACATTACCAGAGGCCTATCTGATCTCTGTAGATGTAGAAGATTATGTGGCACTATTTTGAAGGACATACAAAGAAGGAGCAGAATTAAGCAGTCAGCTCCTTGAACCTACTCCACCCCTGTAATAAGATCATGGTTGATTAGATTGTAACCTCAACCTACAGTTCCGCCAATCCCTGATAATTTTTCATCCCTTTGCTAAACAAGAATCTGTCCAGCTTTGCCTTAAAAAATATTCAAGCGACTCTGCTTCCACTGCCTTTTCAGGATGGCAGTTCCAAAGACTCGTGACCCTCGTGAGGAAAAAAGGTCACCTGTGTTTTAAATGGGTGACACCTTTTTAAGCTATTACCCCCAGTTCTAGATTGTTCATTAATAGGGAACATATACTCCATACCTATCCTCTTGTGGCCCATCAGGATCCTATACATTTCAATCAAGTTGCCTATTTCTCTCCTGACTCCGGCAGATCAAAGCTGAACAATACCCATTCCAGTTAATTGTCTGATAAAGCTTCCCTCAACTGGTGACCAACACTATACACAGGACTTAGGAGACCGAGGGATGACCTGATAGAGGTTTATAAAATGATGCAGGGTATAGATAAGGTGAATACCAAAGGTATTTTCCCTAAAGTAGTGGAGTTCAAAGCCAGAGGGCATAATTTTAAGGTGAGAAAAGAAAGACTTAAAAGGGACCTGAGGGGCAACATTTTCATACAGAAGCTGGTTATTTGTGGAATGAACCGAGGAAGTGGTAAATGCAGTACACTTAGAATATTTAAAAGTCTTCTGGACAGGTATCTGAATAGGCAAGGTTTAGAGGGGTATGGGCTGAATGCAAGTAAATGGGACACGTTTAGTTTGGAAATCCTGGTCAGCGTGGAAGAGTTGGATTGAAGGGTCTGTTTCCATGCAGAATGATTCTATAATTTCAAATATTGCCAATCTTTAATTAGGTTTGAGGAGTCTTGTGGTTATGAAAAGTGGTACATAAATGCAATCTTGTTTCACAGTTGATGTGCAAATTTTAAAAAATCAGTTTTGCTGCTAGGTTTTATTGGTGAACAATTGCGGATAATTGAGTGAAGTGTCCTTGATGGTTCATTTTGTAATTACGCACCTGGTCACTAGCTGTTTTCCAAGGATCGGTATTTAGCTTGCTCTGAACACTTGATTCAATCTGTCAAGTCAGTTCGGAAAGAAAAAATTTAGCTTGTCTCCTTTCCCTTTATTTCCAGAAATTTGTGTTGTACATACATGTGCCCGAAAATCTGAGCGTGTAATCTTGCTTTCCACAACTTTGAGAACAGTGCTTAATTGGTTTGTGGCAATTCATCTGTTCAATATTTGAGCCACCGTTCAATTAGTTTGTTGGCCTTGCAGTACCAGGAATCTGACTGAATATTGATTATCAGTGTTCTGGGAATATCACTTCAAATTCCTGATGAGAATAGGAGTGCTCTATTGTGATGGATCTGTGGTTAAATGATGTGCAAAGCTTAGATTACAAAAAAAAAGTGTTTAGATACGTTATTGATAATGGAAATATATTTAAATGTATTTAAGAGTCAAAGAAAATATGTGAATAGCTGAAGGAGGTAAGTAAGATGAAAATGGCAAAGCTGTGGCTATGATGATTTAAGAATCTTGAAGGAAATGACTGTCTGTGGAAATGCACTCCAGCGCAAGTTACAATTGATGTTAAAGAATTGAAGCTTCAAAAATTTTGTACATCATAAACCATTTTTGTACAGGATTTGAACTGTATTACGTTTTATATCCATAATATTTCTAATCTACATAACATCGAATATGGTTGTTAGAAATGGCTCAAAGTTCCAGTTTTTACGTGCTGAGTACTTCAACAAATGTAAGTAATTATTGATAGAAATTATTCACATCTTTCCTGCAGTATTTGCTAAGGCATGATTATCTGTAGTTTCAATAAGTGATATTTAAATTCATAAACTGAATTTAATTTGCTTCAAAATAAATCCTGTTATGACACTATGCATTTATGTAGTTAATTTTTAGATTTTATTCTTTACCAGCTGGACAAGGTCAGGTGGACGAAGTTGCACTTCAGACACTTTGTGACTTTTTGTCATTACCATGGATTCACAAACACAGCACTGATGCAGCTTTCAAATCTGTTGACTTCAGTTCTGAGCTGGTATCCCTGAGTCAGCATTTGTCAAACAGTTTCTGTAAGTATGATAAGTCCAACTAAGATTTATTCAAAGGTAGAAAATATGCATTCTCATATTGTGCGAAGCACTAATGAGATATATTGGCTTGCATTACTAAAGGAGTAGATCAGAGAGAAGAGGGAAATAGGTGTGTGAAAATTTCCCTCTCTATGTGAGGGGAATTGGAATGCCTTAGTGTGTGTAAATAGAAGTTGATTGATAAGATGAAATTATAATAACGTCAGACAGTGGGAGCTGAAGCCGCTGGGTGAGGCACATAGGTATGGTAACAATAAAGACTAACAGGCTCCAGTAAAGTAGGAACCTAGATGAAGAAAGAGTGAGTCCAATGTAAAATGGGCTCCTTGTGTTAATTCACTCCTGCACAATTATGAGGACCATGCTAGTTTGAATGGTATAAAGTTGGTATTAGATAGTAAATAGGATTAAGGAGAATCCAAAAAGATGTTATAAATACATTAAGGACTAAAGGGTAACTAGGGAGAGAATAGAATCCCTAAAAAAATCAATGAGGCAGCCTCTGTGCGGAACCGCAGGAGATGAGAGAGATACCAAAGGAGTATTTTGCCTCCGTGTTTACTGTGGAGAAGGACATGCACTTTAACAATTGTGGCACAGACAGCCTCACAGGGAGTTAACATCTTCAATACCTTATCTGGGCCGACATGACACCAATTGTTAAAGTGCACTTGAGAATGTAACTTTTAAAAAATGGTTTTACGATTTACATATGAAAGAACTGAAACCAACATGGTCACTTCAGAATTTGAGAGACTTAACAAACAATCCAGGTCTTTTTCAATATATAATTTCAGTTACATCTCACTGTAAACTTTTGCTATAAATTCTGTGTCTTACAATCTTATTCTCCACAACCACCTGATAAAGGAGCAGTGCTCTGAAAGCAAGTGCTTCCAAATAAACCTGTTAGACTATAACCTGGTGTTGTGATTTTTAACTTTGTAAGCCCCAGTCCAACACCAGCTCCTCCAAATCATAAACTAATTTAGGATATCTCATCAGCATGGATGAGTTGGACCAAAGGATTTGTTTCCATGCTGTACATCTCTATAGACTTTTTAATAAATTTTCTAACTGCGGTTTCTGATTCTTTTGTGTCCCACAGCACACCAGAACCAGGCAAAATGTGTGTACCTGCTTTCTCTGCTGCATGAGATATGTCCTGAATGGAGAACCGCAATACACAGATGGTCTTTGCAGAGTTCCAGTGATGTCACCTGTGCGGGTTCTGTGCGAGGATTTCCCGTACTCCTGCATTATCTAGGTGTAAAGTCACACTCTTTCATTGAGGAGCTTCTCTTGTATGTGTTTTTTAATATTGAAAATTAACAGAAAATGTTTTTTTTCTGACTGCTTGATAGTAAACTGTAGATGATTAATCCAAATGATTACTTCATCATAAACGTCATCTTTGTGAAATAACTTTCTATATATTTTTATAATTAATGTTGTGAAACATATTTAAGTAAAGTTATGGTAGAATGGCATAGTCAATCATTATTTCTGAGTGTTATTTAGCCAGAAGTATTGGCCAATCAAGGGATAGGCTAAACATTTTTCAGCCCATCCACTGTAAAAGTGAAAGTGCAAAATTTAGTAAGTCTTCAAGACTAGTCAACTAGAATGGTTCATATTTGATTGGTGGAAGGTGGTGTTGAGGTAGAAAGCAGCCAATTCGAGTTGACCAGGACAGTCGTGGAGGAAGACTAGGACATGAACCTTCAATGATGAGAATGGACTTCTAAAAATTGAGGGAATGCTGTAGGCATAGCTACAGTTGACTGACAGAATGTTGGACATTCTACTGAATGTTTTGGGATATTCTTTTATACATCAGCTTATTTACTTCTGTAAAGCAGAAATTTGTTCATCAGAAAAGTCAGTGAATTACTGAAACATTATGACATAATGTGCAGTTGGTCTGCACAACTAATTTCGATATGTATAAATGTCAATTCATTTCACAAATGGTTGGAGACAAAGGAGTCAAATATTACACCCAATCAGATACTGCAAATCTATTATTCTGCCCTCTTTTAACTTCTCTGTAGAATTGCATGACACCTCCTCTATCTGGTACTGTTTTAGAGTTTAGATTTGCATCCTTTTCTCTTCTAATATATTTCTTGTTTTCATTCTTTATATCACCATAGTCACTCTGTCAGCCACCATGATCCTACAGTATGGAAGTCGGTTTCTAAATCTCTCCATCTTCAACTCCTTTAATAATTCCTTTACTTACAAAAATGATTTATCCACCTGTTCTTTTGGATTCCTTTCTGTCATGCTATTTCAATGTTCTGTACTTCTTGGTGACAGTTATTTTTTCTTTAGCTGTACATCTCTATGATTCTATGACTTTACATAGTGAATCGTCTGATATGTTCTTCTAACATGAAAATTATTGGGCAATTATGATCTATTGTTGTCTTTATGCGATTTTTATGCCTTTGTTAGAGGACGGCATGCAGGAAATATAGTTGTGTGACAACCTCATAATTTTTTTTAAAAATCTTTCAGAAACAAACTTCAAGATGAGTCCAATTTGATACGTGAAGAATTAGCCAATAATGTTGGAAAGTTAATCTGTGTGCTTTCAAGCAAATCAGAATTGTTGCTTCCCACCAACGACTTACCACTTACAAATACAGATTGTGAACTCCTGTGCCATAATATCTCTGTACGGAGTGAATGTACACTGGCTGGACCAACAGTTGAACCTTCTATTCTTATTCCATTCCTTGTGCTAATTCAGAAGTCAATGCCTGCTTCAGTAAAACGCGGTGAGTGTTAAATCCATTTCGAGAGTCCTGCTTTCTGAAAGAAAGTATGGTCTGCACACTAAGCGCAATTTTATACTCAGACAAATATTTTCACACTGGACAAATATGTTGCATTTGGGCGAAAATGAGGACTGCAGATGCTGGAGATCAGAGACATGATCAGAGTGGTGCTGGAAAAGCACAGCAGGTCAGGCAGCATCCATGGAGAAGGAAAGGAGCCCTTCATCAGGATTCCTGAATTCTAAATATGGTCCGTTTGTCATTTTTCAAAAATTTTAAACTATATCAATGATTACTCATCTTACTTACGGAGGGCAGAGGTAATTTTTTTAAAACTTCTGGTTATCTATTTGTCTGCCAACAATGTCTTAAAAAATCTAATGGATGGATTTTAATGAAACTTGGTCCCCAGGTGGATGTGACCCAAGACCCTGGAAAATAGAAAGTGGAATGTCCCACTCATGAAAGGATTGAGAATCAAAGCAGGGGTGGAGGGAAGTAATTTGTTTTTGGAAAAGCAAAACTAATTGGGTAATTAATATCTAAAATGCACTGCCTGGGAGTGTGATAGAGGCATGTTCAGTTGAAAGCTGAAGTTGTTGTATGCACTACAGTAATCATTGTTGTCTTCCCAGTGTTATTTTCTGCCTCCATAGTATGGATTCTGTACCTTCTGATCTACGATTATTTCTTGCCATCATACTTATTCCATCCCACATGAACAAAGCCAATCCACCACCCTTTCCTTCTAACATGTCTCTTGAAAAGTCCCATACCCCTGAATATTTTGTTCCCAGCTTTGATCTCCTTGTAACCCTGTCTTTGTAATGGCTGTAAGGTCATGCCTATTAACTTCTGTTCATTTATTTTGTTCAGAATACTATGTGCTTTCCAGTAAAGAGCTATTAACTTTTCCTTTTTACAACTTTTTCCCTTTTGACATATTTACTGTTGTTTTTCTATGTATACTGTCCTTATCTGTCCCACTCTGGGTATTGTTATCCAAATAGTTGCCCTTTAATGTTGCGATATCCTTTTGTTTTTTAAGCCTTCATTTCCCCTCTGCCAAACCTTTCTCCAAGTAGTTTAAACTCTACTGCCCTGTATTGCTCTGTGTGCTTACTCAATGTAAGATAAAGCAGCTTAACAGTTCACTTTACAAGTTGAATATACTAAGGGTTTGTTTGATACCCATTTGGAGACATTAAGGGAGACACTTCTGAAAGGTTGAACATCTAGCCAAGCTTACAAAGGGCATTATTATTAAGTCTTGGACTTAAGCTTTTGTTTGAGTTGATATAGGTCAACTTCGATAAAGGTAATATATATATTTTTTAAGAACTATTGATTAGCTTTAAAGCTGCATCTTTAACTTTTTGATGAAATTATCTGAATACTTGAGGTGCAAAGAACAAAGCTTCTGGAACCGTGTGCTTGGAGTAAAGTTAATATGAGAAACCTTTGCTGCTAGTTAAAAAGTTATGCAGCTAAGTCCAGTCTTCGGGAAGAAGAAAAAAATATCATGTTAGATTCTGTTTTGTCAGTACTTTTTTTAATATTGATGTTGCTGATTTTCCCCTCAGCTTTTATAAGCAACATTCCGTATCTATGTAAACATGTGAATTTGGGGAAAACTGGCTCGGATACCAAAACCATTTATTGTGCAATACTGAACCTCATGAACGATCCAGATAAAGCTGTCAGAATTGCGTTTAGTGAAAAAATACATCATTTGTTAAATTCTCAAGAAGTTGAAGAACAAGGTTTACTGAAAGAGGTGAACAAAATCAGATCTTGAAATTAAAACAATTACGTCGGGATATTTTTGTTATTTTGAAATAATAATTTGTAACATATGCATTGTACTTTTTAATAACCATTAGCAAGTTTCAGCTTTAGAAATATTAATCAGAAGCATTACAATTTGTGGATGTATATCCCTGTTCTAAAACCACAATGAATTGTTTTGATGTGTTCGTTTGGAACATGTGGAGTGTTTAATCACATCTGATTTTGAGTCACTAGTGGCTGATGTGTTTGTGGTGCCATTGAATGTAGAATTACAAATTAATAAAGTTAACTATTGTACTGTTTTTAAATTTAACATTAGCTGCTTGTATCCAAGCTGAAGGAGGCATATGCAAATGCTAAGATTTCAAGAAATAATGAACTAAAAGATACACTAATCATTACAACAAGAGAAATTGGACGGTAAGTAATAAATAACATGAAGTTTTACTTACCTTGACAAATGTGCTGTTGTAAATTGGGCAGAACAATTGAAGCTGCATATATTCCAACCAGAACGATATGTAAAAATGTTTTACAGGTGTGTGGATAATGCCTTCCCCATGCTCTATCATGATATTATTATCTCATTATATCTTGAAATTACAGAGTAAAGCAGTAGGCTTGTCTTAATTTTGACCAAGGTTGGATTTACACTGTTGTTCTTTTCTGAGCTTCTCCTAAAGTTTGACAGAGGAAAAAAAAAGTAATAGAATTGACAGTGTTCTTGTTGGATCAGCCAGGCTCCCTTCATGGAACTTAAAATTCAATAACCAATCACTGACATGGAAGAGTGTAAAAAAAATCCATCCTTGTTTGTTAACCTGCTCTTTGCTCTAGGTATAAGTATTAACAATTTTATCAACAGTCAAAGTATTTACTTATGCAAGATTATATATGCACTATCTTTCTCTTTTAAATATTGTAAAACAGAGCTGCCAGAGGAGATTTGGTTCCATTGGCCCTTTTGCACCTATGCCATTGTTTGCTGTCCAAGTTCACATTTGTTGCGGGTGCTGCTTATACAGAGATCAGAGCACTAGCTGCAGCCAAAGGTATGAAGCTGCAAGCTTTCTTCAGCCAGTACAAGAAGCCCATATGCCAGGTGAGACTAACTAGATACAGCTAATGAGCTTACATGTCGATTGTATAGTATTTGCTTGTTTTCCTGTAACATTTTGGGTCCATTTGCCACTTTTTGACAGAAACACTGCTTTAAACAGTTCTTTCCAAATTTTCATGTTGCATTTATTAAACCAGCCCACCCTTAATTCTGAAAGATAATGTCCATTGATCAAAAGAAAGAAGAGCTGTTGTTTTTGAATACTGTCTTTTATTCTAAATGGCAATCAAAGTAGTGTGCAATAAAGCAGCATAGTAACATTCAGTAAACATTAAAACATGAAAGCTTGTGTTATAGTCCAACACATAAATATGAATAGTTGAGTTTTTAAAATACTTGATAATTTTGTATGTCAATGGCCAAGCTCTTCTTATTCCTCTGAATTAAACATGTAGTGGAGTCCCTCTCCTCAGCAGACAGTCATCAACCCTTATTCTAACACCCCCGGCCTTTTGTCACTAGTCCAGAGTACAAACTCCAGAGCCTCAAGTAGTAAGTCCCAAAGCATGTGCAAGCTATCAGTATGTTTTAATCTTTCGTTCCAGAATAGACTGATGTGTTTTTTTTCGCATAAAAGTATGGAACTGTACCCTACTTTTAATCTCAAATCTCCAATAATCTTTCCTAATTTTATTTTTGTTTTCTGTATATTAAGTCAGTGTTACATTCATATTTTTTAATCAACCTGTTCAGAGGTGTTGTTACACAGGTGTTGCTTAAACCCACATCTCCTGGCTCAGAGATAGGGACAGTACCACCATCTCACCTACAGTGTTATATTCACTATCTTGTAATTAATCACAAACAGATGAAATTATAATCAGTCAAACACCTCAAATCTATCAATGCATGTTAACATTAGTTAGATGTATACTGATTTTACTTGATCTCTCGATATAGTTTCAGCTTCAAAAGTAGCAATGAATATCAGAATTGTAGCAGGGTAGGCTATTAAATACATCCTGCCTGGGTTGATACTACATTCAATCTAAAGGCAAAGTACCATAGTCTTAACAAACTGTAAGGCTGTTCTCCCATGTGAGAGAGAGAGAGAGATGACGGTAGATGATTTAACTTCAGTTAGCTAGCTTCTTGCACTTACATTTTATATTCTAATTTGGTTAGGCTACTGTTGGAATATTGCATGCAGTTCTGGTCATCTTCCTATCGGAAAGATGTTGTGAAACTTGAAAGGGTTCAGAAAAGATTGACAAGGATGTTGCCAGGGTTGGATGATTTAAGCTATAGGGAGAGGCTGTACAGGCTGGGGCTGTTTTCCCTGGAGCGTCTGAGGCTGAGGGGTGACCTTATAGAGGTTTACAAAAT
This sequence comes from Chiloscyllium punctatum, assembly GCF_047496795.1. Lineage (NCBI taxonomy): Eukaryota > Metazoa > Chordata > Chondrichthyes > Orectolobiformes > Hemiscylliidae > Chiloscyllium > Chiloscyllium punctatum. The sequence goes on along the minus strand of NC_092744.1, from coordinate 6,629,247 downwards.
TATGAGGGGCATGGATAGGATAAATAAACCAAGTCTTTTCCATGGGGTCGGGGAGTCCAGAACGAGAGGGCATTGGTTATGGGTGAGGGGAAAGATATAAAAGAGACCTACAGGGCAACTTTTTCGCACAGAGGGTGGTATGTGTATGGAATGAGCTGCCAGAGGATGTGGTGTAGGCTGGTACAATTGCAACATTTAAGAGGCATTTGGATGGGTATATGAATAGGAAGGGTTTGGAGGGATATGGGCCTGGTGCTGGCAGGTGGGACTAGATTGCATTGGGATATCTGGTCGGCTTGGATGGGTTGGACAGAAGGGTCTGTTTCCATGCTGTACATCTCTATGACTCTATGAATCTAGTTTGTGTTGTACAACAAGCAGATATGAGCAGTTACAAAGTAAAGTCTGAAGCTGCCGCTCACCTTCTCAGTTCAGTTGCATGATTTCCTGGTCAGTCGCTAATTTATACTTGCCTTTCTCTGCCTATACTAAGTTGGTGCACCAAAATCCCAGATCCACTTGGAAATACCTCCCAAGATTGCTAAATTTTCAAGCAGCAAATGGGTGCAAGTTCTTCTCCCCACAATAACTCTATTTCCTTTGGTAGAGGGGAGTTTGTGATTCCATAGGGGCCTTGACTCCCAGTTTGTGAATTCTTGGACTAGAGAATGGAATTTAGAGCAGGGGTGAAAATTATTTCTTCCGTCCTCACTCAATATCGAGGAGGAGGAGGAGGTGTTGGGTGTCTTGTCAGAAACTTTTGTATCCTATTCAACCACTGGCAAGGTGCCAGGGATAATTCTGAAAATTACAGACAGTGTACCTCACCTCAGTGGTATTGGAAAAGATTCTTAGGGACAGGATTCACTCACATTAGGAAAAGAATGGACTTATTAGGGATAGTCAGCATCATTTTATGCTGGGAGGTGTCGTCTCTCAAATTTAAGTGCATTTATTTGAGCAAGTGACAAAGATCATTTAAGAGTAGGGCAATGGATGTTGTGTACAAAGGGATGTGTGAGTCAAAGATTGATGTGGGAGAAATGGGTTTGAATTCGTGGGACATTGGCACCAGTACTGGGGAAGAAGGGACCTGTTCCAATGGGATGATCTTCACCTGACAGTATCCTAGTGAATCACATAACTAGGGCTGTATACAGAGCTTTCAAATAAATGGGAGCGGGTGGCCGGAGTCAGTTATAGGGGAAATTAGCAAATCCAAATTTAAGGACGAGGTAAGAGTGCAGAACTCAGGAGAGGTTATTAAAATCTCCCAGCACAGATACAAATAGGACAGAGTGGTATGGAAAGGGTTAATAATCAAACTTCAAGCACACTGGACAAACGAATGACAATGAGAAGAGGGATGGTCAATACAGGTCTGAAGGTGTTATGTCTGAATGCACGCAGTACAAGGAATAAGGTAAATAAGCTTGTGGCGCAGATTGAAATTGGCAGGTATGACGTGGTGGGCATCATGGAAACATGGCTGCAAGATGATCAGGGTTGGGAGCTGAATACTCAAGGATATACATACTATTGAAAAGATAGGCAGGTGGGCAGAGAGGGTGGGATTGCCTTATTAGTAAGAAATGAAATTAAATCAATAGTAAGAAACAAAGTAGGGTCAGATGCTGTAGAATCTATGGGGATAGAATTGAAGAACTGCAAAGGTGAAAAGAAAGAGTTGGAGTTATGTCCAGGCCTCCAAACTGTAGTCAGGAGCTGGGGTGCAAGATAGACCAGGAGATAGAAAAGATGTGTTGGAAAGGCAAAAATAGATTGAGAATGGGGTTGAGAAACTTATCAGCCATGATTGAATGGCAGAGCAGACTCAGGCTGAATGGCCTAATTTCTGCTCCTATGTCTTATGGTCTAACATGGACTTTACTAAAGCAGTTGACAAGGGAGACTGGTCAAGAAGATTCTCATATGGGATCCATGGTGAGTTAGTAAGTTGGATAGAAAATTGGGTTTGTTATAGAAGCCAGAGAGTAGTTTTGGAAGGTGGACTTGTGACTGGGGGGTTTGTGACCAGTGGTGTTTCGCAAGGATCAGTGAGGAGCCTCTGTTGCTTGCAATATATGTTGGTGGTCTGATTATTAAGTTTGCAAACATGAAAATTGGTAGACTTGTGGATAGTGAAGAGTATTGTTAAACGATATAGATCAGTTAGAAGGTTGGGTGGAGAAATGACAGCTGGAGTTTAATACAGACTAGAATGAGGTGATGGGAGGTCAATTGCAAGAGGAACGTATACGGTTAATAGCAGGACTCTGAGGAGCATTGATATACTGAGGGATCTTGTGTCCAAGAGCATAGTTCCTTGAACATGGCAGCACAAGTGGATAAGGTGCTAAAGGAGGTGTATGGAATGCTTGCCTTCATCAGCCAGGGCATTGAGTATAAAAGCTGGGAAGTCATGTTGCAGCTATATAAGACTTCAGTTGGGCCATATTTGGAGTATTGTGTGCAGTTCTGGTTGCCACACTGTAGGAAAGATACGGAGGCTTTGGAGAAAGTATAAAAAAGATTTGCCAGAATATGGCCTGTATTGGATTGTTTTTGCTAGAGTGTTAACGGCTGAGAGGTGACCTGAAAGAAGCATATAAAAATTATAAGAAATGTGGATAGGGTCACAGTCTTTGGCCCACAGTGGAAATGCCAAATGTTTGGTGTCACAGGTTAAGATGAGAGGGGGAAAGTTTAAGTGCCTGGAACACGCTGCCGGGGGAGGTGGTAGAAACAGATGCAATAGCAAAGTTGAAGAGGCATTTACACAGACACATGAACAGGCAGAGACTAGAGTGGTATAGCCCATGTGCAGGCAGGTGGGATTAGTTTAGAATGGTATCATGGTCAGTTCAGATATGATGGGCTGAAGGGTCGTTTCCCGTCTGCACTGTTGTGTGTTCTGTGTTCAACAACCACTATCATATTAACCTTCTCCTTGTTTGTAAAAGGTAAAGTCTTACTAGGCCATAGGGCTGCTCTGTCATTAGAGATGGTGGTTTCACCTGAGGGTCACCATGCCTCAGGCGAGGGGAGAGATTGAGAAAGTGACTCTTTCGTGATAACCTCAACTGATGTGAGAATTGAACCCACACCGTTGGCATCACTCTGCCATCATTGCAGCCACCCAGTCAACCTGAGCTAACCAACCCCAATCATCGGTAACCACATTGTAAATGCGCTGATTAGTGCATTTGGTGTGCTGAACTCTTTGGATGCGTTTAATATAATCGCTTGTTTAGATAACATTGGATTATTGAGATACCTCACAGGTAATACATTGGCTGGAGGTTTGACAGATGTTTTCTGAATGAAAGGTCTTTTCTTTTTCTGTGCAGTCATTCCTTTGTATAATTATTTCTCTTGTAGTCACATGCACATATAACTTGGATACTGCATCTTGTACCATTTTAATTTCTGGTAAACAAGGGCAAGTGCAGAAATATTGGTTTTATGTTTAAGAATCATTCTAAAATGTAGCCAAATAATGTGCAAACTTGTATCTTCTGCAAGTCTGAGGCTATTGGATATGCAGAGTGTGATTTTTTTTTTAATACTGGTATGACCAGTGTATTAGACTTGTGTTAATTTTAAATACTGACACGATTTTAAGAATTCAATTGTGCAATCTAATTTATGGATTAATCTGCTGTTGCTAATATAAAGTTTCTTCTTTTGCAGTTTTTGGTGGAGTCATTACATACAAGGCACCTGGCAGCCAGTTCTAGTATTGAAGGTCAGAGTAAAGAACAATGCCAGCGTGAGGCAGATCACCAGCGGCAGATAACACTTGATATCTTGTCTGAAGTAGCTCACGTGTTCGATTTTCCAGATTTGAATCGCTTTCTCACGGTATGTAAATATTGAGTTTCTTTTAGAATGGTAACTATTCCGTAATGAATACTGAAAAAATGTTTAAGACAGTAAAATTTCATTGCACGGTATTGAAGAAAAATATTTAAGCATCAACAACAAAACATAATGTTCAGGTAACATCATAGCAACTGAAAAATGTTTAAAACAATAGTCAGAATAGATTCAGGTGTGATGTTCTCCCTTGGTTGGGGTGTCTAGAATTTGGCACAATTTAAAGATAAGGGGAATGTCGCTTAGGTCCAAGATGAGAATGTATTTTACTCAGAGGGTTATGAATCTTTGGAATTCTTTGCCAAAGAAGCTTTGTGACTATGTTTAACGTATAAATTGATAGATTTCTCATTACCAATGGCATACAGATTTATGAGGGCGGAATTGTTAAAAACGCAGCGAAGTGTTGAAGCAGATGTGATCATTTGAATAGAAGGCGGGCTTGATGAGCTAGAAGGCGTACTCCTGTTCTCACGAGGAGAAAGTGAGGATTGCAGATGCTGGAGATCAGAGCTGAAAATGTGTTGCTGGAAAAGCGCAGCAGGTCAGGCAGCATCCAAGGAACAGGAGAATCTACGTTCAGGAAGGCTGATGCCCGAAACGTCGATTCTCCTGTTCCTTGGATGCTGCCTGACCTGCTGTGCTTTTCCAGCAACACATTTTCAGCTCCTATTCTCACGATCCAACAATTTGAATAATTAATTGTCCCAAGGCAGTTCAAAGAAGCAGTAAACAAGACACTCAGACCCAGAAGGAGATATGAGAGCACTTCGTTTGGCAAAAGGTTAGATTTTAAGGAGTGTTTAAATGGTATGGAAGGGCAAAATGTGTCAGCGCAGCCATAGAGGGCTGAAGGGTCTGTTCCTGTGCTGTATTGTTCTTTTGTAAAGGGAAAGGAGGGTGGTTGCAAGGCAGTGGGGTGTAGGGAAGCTATTATCTGGGCTTAGGGCTAGGACAACTGAAGGGATAACTCTCATTGATGGAGCAATTGAAATTGGCGTGCTCAAGAGACCAGAATTAGAAGTATAGATATCTGAATGTTATAGGGTTGGAAGAGACTGCAGAGATAGAGAGGGGCAGGACCATGGAGGAATTTGAAAACAGGGGTGAGACTTTTAAAATCAAGACATTACTTGATGTAATGTAGATAGAGAAGCGAACATGAGGTGATAGGCGAATGTGACTTTGTGCAATTACTTTGTGGCACCCAAGTTCAGATGACCTTAAGCCTACAGAGGGTAGAATGTGGAACATGAGACGTGACTGACATAGAGACTGTTGAAGATAGAGAGTGTAAACGTTGGTTCCAGCAGCAGTTGAGCTCCGGCAGGAGTGAAGTTGAGCTGTGTTATGCAGATGGAAATAAGCAGTTTTATTGTTGCTACAAATTTGAGATCAGAATCTCAACTTTGGATCAATAATTTAGTTAACCTCCTTGAGAATTTGAGATGTTAATTTTCATTTCATATACCTTTTTCCAGAGTTGAGCTTTTGTTGGGATTTGTTGAAATGAATAGAGCAAAGTCAAATATAATTGAAACTTTGGACAACAGTTTGATTTTTGTTTTGTCCTTGTATAAAAGTTTTTTCCCCTTCCCTGCAGATGGTGTCACACCTCTGTGGGCGGCACGGTGGCTCAGTGGTTAGCACTGCTGCCTCACAGCACCAGGGACCCAGGTTTGATTCCAGCCTCAGGCAACAGTCTGTGTGGAGTTTGCGCATTCTCCCCGTGTCTGTGTGGGTTTCCTCTGGGTGCTTGGGTTTCCTCCCACAGTCACAAAGATGTGCAGGTCAGGTGAATTGGCCATGCTAAATTGCCCGTTTTATTAGGCGTATTAGTCAGAGGAAAATGGGTCTGAATGGGTTACACTTCGGAGGGTTGGTGTGGACTTGTTGGGCCGAAGGGCCTATTTCCACATTGTAGGGAATCTAATCTAATTTTAAAAATGTCGTGAGGCTAGGGAGAGGAAATCACACTTCTCTGAACATAGATGGAAGCTTGACTTTCTCTTTTTTAGATAAATAAATGAACTGAAGTGGTTGAATGCAGAGGTGGCTTATAGACACTCATACAAATTAGGGTTATTTAATAATAAATTGAGAAATTGTGTCACACTTCAGTTCCTAAGACACTGTAGTTCTCCCTTAAGTCAGCACTTACACTGTCAAAGGACTATTTTTCCATCTGAGCTGGAGTATAATGTAAATTACACTTTATTTTCCAGCGTACCTTGCAATCTCTGTTGCCGTACCTGGCTGCAAAGGCCAGTACCACTTCTTCATTGCTGATCCGGACCATAGCAAAACAATTGAATGTCAATCGGCGAGAGATATTGATCAACAACTTTAAATACATTTTTTCCCACCTGGTTTGTTCCTGCTCAAAGGATGAACTTGAGCGCGGTCTCCATTATCTCCAGGTAAAACCAGTGTGTTTGTGTTAAATAATGAGGGCTTTAAATATGGCAGTGTGAGTTAAAAATCATCTGGTAGGACCAACTTATGAGGAATGATTATGGCATTCAGTAGGGTATTAGATAATTATTTAAAGAGAGACAATATTCAGGATTGCGGAGAAAAGACAGGGGAATGGCTCTGGGTCATGGTGCAAAATCAGCAATCCAGCATCGACATGATGAGACGAATTGCTGTGTCTTAATGATTCTATGAAGATTGAAGCTTATGATGTGAAATTGCTGATTTAGTGTTGAGTCTGAAAAGTTTTAAAGTGCTTTCTTGAAAGGTTAGCTTCCTTTCCTCAATTTTTACGTTGAATTCCATTGTGATGGTGTCTGAAGGTGAAAAGCTCTTCAGTCATTCACTTTGAACTCCCTGCCCTTGTCCTCCTGCACTATTCCTCTTCCTGCCTTTTACCCTCTTGCACACCTTCATTTTGTTCTTTCTCCTGTCTCCTTTCCCCAGCTTGGTCCGTATTGAATACCTGTGACAGCTCCAACTTTTTCTGGTTCTGATGGAAGGTCATCAAACTGAAATAGTAACTCTGTTTCTCTTTCTCTACGGGACTGTTTCTGATTTATTTCAAATTTTCAGATTTTTACTTTTCGTCAGCTTTGTACTGTAAAGTTGTCCGATCTGTCATGATGGACCTGAGAAAGCCTACGCTGACTCCTGAAATAGCAGGCAAACTTCCAGGTTTCACTGCTTCATTGATCTATCTGATACAATATAGATGGGAGTCAGGAAGTGGTGCAAATCATCCAATACCTTCTCTGGAGACCTGTAAAACATTATTGTGAACCATTTTTAAAGATAACTTGTTACTGGAGAAATATATATCCTTTCAGCTTTCAGAAACTCTTGGGTTTATTGTTCCTTTCCTTCTAATTTTTGACTTTAAAATTTGTTTTACTAGTACTTTTTGGCAAAATGCATCCCTCTGCAACCAACGCATAACCAGTTTTTTCCAGTGACAGGACAGAAAAGTTTCATATTGTGCATTGTTTTACGGTCCAGAGTTCTTATTTATTTCTTCTTACTGCTGTGTTCTGTGTTTAGAATGAAACAGAGCTTGAACTAGGCAGCCTTCTCAGACAAGATTTCCAAGGGTTACATAATGAACTACTGCTGCGTATCGGAGAGCACTATCAGCAGGTTTTCAATGGACTGGCCATACTGGCTGCTTCTGCTTTGAGAAATGATCAGTGCCAAGCACCCAGAGACATTACTTCAGCAGAGTTAATGGTAAGGAGTTGTAGGTCATGCCCATCTGTTTCAGATTCCTCTTGTAGATAAGCTGGTTTCAAAATACAGGCAGATGATCTAGAATGTGATAGTTGCGTTCCTGTGCAACCCAATTTATACAAAAATCGCACAGTACAAACAACACTTGAAGTGTTGGTGATCTAATCATGTTACAGCCAAAACGCACTTTAAAATTTTAAAACACTTTAGAAACAGTGTTCTCTGTTCACCCAATTGCCTTAGAGCCAATTTGTTTTAACGATAGATGCGTTATAGCAGAACTGCCTGTACAAAATACTGCCAGACCTCTCACCTTGACTCGTCAACCTTGTTTCATTTAGTTTTGTTTATAAAATAGCACAAAATATCCATTGAGCACTCCACATAACTTGTCACAGATTTGCACATCCCATATGTGCACATCACTTTTTCCTCAGATCTTTGGTGCACCACAACTGGGGACTTCTTCTTTTGTATCTATTCCCTGTGCTCTCGCCCTTGATCCTAAAATCCCTCTTTTTTTTTTTCCTATCCATCTCTCTGACCTCCAACCACTCCTGTTCCCACCCTCTGTACTTGCCTTTAAAATCCCTCATGTCCATTGTCCAACTGACTCCTGCTGCCTCTTGTTTTTCTTTCCTTCTGCACTCTTGACGTGTTTGGGACTTCAGCTACTCCCTGCACTGATCAATGTCTGCCACAAGGTGGAGTCTGGTATTTATTTTTGCATTTATGGTCATTTTTTGTTTGTTTTACAAGTGCCAGTTATGAAGAAAGGCATTTAGAAATGTGTAACTGTTTAACTTATAATATTTTATTTCCTTTCTGATGAGAAAGTTGTAAAAGTGTGTAACTACAGTTTTTCTTTAATAGTAATATGTCTCAAATTATTTCACCTGGGAATGGACAGTGCTTCAATGAATGCATTAGTATTTTTTGGGGGGAAACATTCTGCACTAACTCGACTTCATTTTTAATATTGATTCCTTTGGGAATCTGTGACCTCAATTTTAAGGAACACAAGTACAAGTTTGAGAGGACAATTCCTCGCTTAAGGTTGTCTCTGAGAACCTGAAAAGTGCAACTCTTTAATCATAGACCATAGAATCCCTACAGTGTGGAAACCGGTCATCTGGCCAACAAATCCACACCAACCTGCTGAAGAATAACCCACTCAGACCCATTCCCCTACCTTATTACCCTACATTTTCCGTTGACTCATGCACCTAACTTACACACTGAACACTTTTGGGAAATTTAGCATGGCCAATTCACCTGACCTGCACATCTTTGGACTTTGGGAGGAAACCAGAGAACCTGAGGGAAACCCATGCAGACACGGGGAGAATGTGCAAACTCCATACAGACAGTTGCCTGAGGCTGGAATCAAACCTGGGTCCCTGGCACTGAGCCACCGTGCCGCCCACTTACTGGAGAGAGAAACAGAATTTAAAACTCTTATTACCTCCTGCTCACTGCTTGTCCCTAAGGTTCACCCTTTCCAACTTTCTGACCTGCTCCCATTCACCACTTCCCTGCCTGACTCTTCCACTTGCTGCCTCTTATCCTGAAGCTGTCACTCTGAGCAAGGCCTCAGGTGCGGGCCAGCAAGAAGGAAGAAATGATTGAGGAAAAGAGAGGAGCTGCGAGTGGGAGGTTCATGGAGGGAAGCTATGAATGACAGCTGGAGAGGCCTCCCCAACAAGATGATCAGATCATGTGTACTTCACTGGGCTCAGCAGGAAACATTGCTAAAGTTAAATTGCCAAACCTGTTGCATATATATCTTCTGTTATATCCATAAAACTAAAGTGAAACAAAACTGACTAAGGCAATCTTACATTACATCCTGTATCATAATTAAAATCTTGTGACCTATGATTAGTAATCTAATGACAAAGTGGTCCTTCAATGAAAAACATTTGACAAACCCTGCTCTCATACCCTGTTAAAAATATTTTCGAATCAGTCTATTCAGAGATGTCATGGCACACTTCTGGGATAGGTGTAACTTGAACTGGCCCAGTGCGAGGTAACGAACATTAGTTTAGCCAATATTTGAATAAACTTCATCTGAAATGAAAACATTAAGAACCTGTTATTGATTTTTTTTTAAAATTATTTTTCTAGGCTGACTACTTGCAACCAAAATTGTTGGGGATTCTCGCCTTTTTTAATATGCATCTACTGAGTTCCAGTGTTGGAATGAATGATAAAATGATGGTAAGTAAACTCTTATGGTCGTCCTATGGTTTGAAGAACTTGAACAAAACCAGTTATTAATGATCTGTTTTATATTTACAGGCCATGAATAGTTTAATGTCGTTAATGAAATTGATGGGACCAAAACACATTAGTTCCGTCCGGGTAAAGATGATGACCACTCTGAGGACAGGCCTGCGATACAGAGATGAATTTCCTGAGTTATGCTGCAGGTTTGTTTTGAAGGATCGTTTGAGTGAAAAGGAATGCAAAGTTAAATTTCATTGAAGTTTTAACATTAAAAGTTGTGTTTAAAAAAAAAAGAACTGATCACTGCTGAATAGAAATATTACCCTGAAAGACTGCTTGATGTCTTTTTGCATTCTTTCGATGGGAATGGAATGAGACAATTTGTAACCAAGGCCTTGCATTGCAATCCAAATGCAGGAAGACCTCAACAATATCCAGACTTGGTCTGAAAAGTGACGAGTAGCATTCATGCCACACAAATGCCAAATAATGAGACACGCAATCTAACCACCATTCCTTGACTTCAGTGCAATTGCCATTACCGAATCGCGCACTATCAATATCCTGGGGGTTACTATTGACTAGAAACTCAACTGGACTAGTCACATAAATACACTACAAGGCCAGTTCAGAGGATAAGAATCTTGCAGTGAGTAACTCACTTTCTGATTCCCTAAAGCCTGACCACCATCTGTAATGCACAAGTCAGGAGTGTGATGAAATGCTCCCCACTTGGCTGGATGAGTGCAGCTCCAACAAAACTCAAGAGGTTTAACAACATCCAGGACAAAGCAGCCCCCTTTATTGACACCACGTTCACAAACATCCACTCGCAGTATCATGTACATTTAGTGTCAGCAGTGTGTACTATCTACAAGATGCATTGCAGAAATTCACCGAAGATCCATAGTCAACACATTCTAAACCGAAAATCACTTCCATCTTGAAATAACAATGGCAATAGAAATGAGGGAACACCTCCACCTGCAAGTTCCCCTCAAAGCTACTCAACATTCTGCCTTGGAAATATATCTGTGTTCCTTTGTGTTGCTGGCCTAAAATCCTGGAATTCCCTCCCTCAGGGCATTGCAAGTCTACCTACAGCAGGTGGACTGCAGTGGTTGTAGAAGGCAACCAACCATCAAGGGGCAACTGGAGATAGACAATAAATGCTGGACTAGCCAGCGATTACTACGTATGTATTAAAAAAAAAACTTTAGGTTTTCTAAATTCCCTACATCCTTACACTAATCTCTTGACCAATCATCCCCGTGTTGTTCAAATACTTTGACTCTTGACCAATCAATGTCTCAGTTTTAAAATTGTTACCTATGTTTTCAATTCTGACCATGGCTTCACCTCTTACTAGCTCTGTAAGCTCTGATCCACATCCCTCTGAGTTATAGAGTCATAGAGATGTACAGCATGGAAACAGACCCTTTGGTCCAACTCGTCAATGCCGACCAGATATCCCAACCCAATCTAGTCCCACCTGCCAGCACCCGGGCCATATCTCGCCAAACCCTTCCTATTCTTATACCCATCCAGATGTCTTTTAAATATTGCAATTGTATTAGCCTCCACCACTTCCTCCGGCAGCTCATTCCATATATGTACCACCATCTGAGTGAAAAAGTTGCCCCTTGGGTCTCTTTTATATCTTTCCCGTCTCGCCCTAAACCTATGCCCTCTAGTTCTGGACTCCCCCACCCCATGGAGAAGACTTTTTGTTTATTTATCCTATCCATGCCCCTCATGATTTTATAAGCCTCCATAAGGTCACTCCTCAGCCTTCGATACTCCAGGGAAAACAGTCCCAGCCGATCCAGCCTCTCCCTATAGCTCAAATCCTCCAACCCTGGCAACATCCTTGTAAATCTTTTCTGAACCCTTTCAAGTTTCACAACATCTTTCTGATAGGAAGGAGACCAGAATTGCACACAATATTCCAACAGAGGCCTAACCAATGTCCTGTACAGCTGCAACATGACCTCCCAGCTACTGTACTCTGATCAATAAAGGGAAGCATACCAAACACCACCTTCACTGTCCTATCTAGCTGTGACTCCACTTTCAAGGAGCTATGAACCTGCACTCCAAGGTCTCTTTGTTCAGCAACACTCCCTAGGACCTTACCATTAAGTGTAGAAGTCCAGCTAAGATTTGCTTTCCCAAAATGCAGCACCCCGCATTTATCTGAATTAAAGTCCATTTGCCACTCCTCAGCCCATTGGTGCATCTGATCAAGATCCCGTTTTCATCTGAGATAACCTCCTTCGCTGTCCACTATACCTCCAATTTTGGTGTCACCTGCAAACTTACGAACTATACCTCTTATGCTCACATCCAAATGATTTATATATGAAAAGTAGTGGACTCAGCACTGATCCTTGTGGCACTCCACTGATCACAGGCCTCCAGTCTGAAAAACAACCCTCCACCACTACCCTCTGTCTTTGAGCCAGTTCTGTATCCAAATGGCTAGTTCTCCCTGTATTCCTTGAGATCTAAACTTACTAATCAGTCTCCCATGGGGTACCTTGTCGAACACCTTACTGAAGTCCATATATATCACATCTACCGCTCTGCCCTCATCAATCCTCTTTGTTATTTCTTCAAAAAACTCAATCAAGTTTGTGAGATGTGATTTCCCACGCATAAAGCCATGTTGACTATCCCTAACCCAGTCCTTGCCTTTCCAAATACATATACATCCTGTCCCTCAGGATTCCTTCCGACAACTTGCCCACCACTGACGCCAAGCTCATTGGTCTATAGTTCCCTGGCTTGTCCTTACCACCCTTCTTGAACAGTGGCACCATGTTAGCCAACCTCCAGTCTTCCGGCACCTCACCTGTGACTACCGATGATACAAATATCTCAGTAAGAGGCCCATCTAATCCTGGCCTATTGATTGTTGATCTTGTCTGGGATTGCCTTAGTTCTGTGCTCAACAGTACCCTCCTTAAACCCCTTTATATCTCTTACCTCTTTTTTGGACTCTCTTTATGACCTAGTTCTTTACTAAACATATGGCCATCTTGCCTAACATCAGCTTATTTGTCGATCAAATTTTGCTTTCTAACTCACCTTTTCAAAGCACCATATAAATATATGCTGTGACTTAACTGAAGCAAAATCAAATTTGAGATGACAGTCAGAACACAGAGAGCCAGGTGAAAATCTTGATAGAGTGTTCAACCAGTATGTCAGTTCCATCTATGGCATTAAAACAATGAAGAAACAGTTGTAGAAATTAAAGAAGAAAGCAGTGACATGGCACAAAGCTGGCACATAAGATGACTGAGGGCATTTGCCTGATTAGTCTGAGCTGTCTTTGAATTAAATTATGCAATGGGATTGTCCAATTTGTATTCTAAGCTTCTAAAGATATATGGCATTTCTATGAGCAACGAAGCTATTTATGGGTTGTATTGGTAGCTTTATAAGCTTCAGGGTATTGACACACATTAGCAGCAATGTACAAGCTAAACTGCACATATCTGTAAGAATAATAGGATTGTAATGGTAGGGGATTTTAACTTTCTAAATGCAGACTGGGACTGTCATAGTGTTAAGGGCCTGGATGGGAAGGAATTTAAGTGTGCACAAGAAAAACTTTCTTTTTAAGTATGTGGATGTACCTACTGGAGAAGGAGCAATACTTGACCTACTGTTGGGGAATAAGGTAGGGCAAGTGACTGAGGTATCATTGGGGTAACACTTTGGGGCCAGTGATCATAATTCTATCAATTTTAAAATGGTTATGAAAAAGATAGAACTGATCAAAAAGTGAAAGTTCTAAATTGGAGTCAGGCCAATTTTGATGGTATTAGATAGGAACTGTCAAAATTTAATTGGGGAGGCTATTCACAGTTAAAGGGACACTTGGGAATTAGGCGGCCTTTAAGAATGAAATAACAAAGAGTTCAGAGATGTTCCTGTTGGTGTGAAATCTAAGGCTGGTAGGTATATGGAATGCAGGATGACTAGAGAGACTGAAGTTCTGGTCAAGAAAAAGGAGGCATAGATCAGGTATGGACAGCTGGGATCGAGTGAATCCTCGAAGAGTATAAGGGCAGTCGGAATATACGTAAGAGGGAAATCAGGAGGAGAAAAAAAAAGAGACATGAGATAACTTTGGCAAATATCGTTAAGGAGAATCCAAAGAGATTCTATACATATTAGGGCAAAAGAATAACCAAGGAGAGATAGGGGTCCCCTAACGATCAGCATGGCCGACTATATGTGGAACCATAGGTCATGGGTCTGATGCTAAACAAATATTTTACTCAGTATTCACTGTGGAAAAGGATTTGGAAACTAGGGAGCTTGGAGAAATAAATATTGATGTCTTTAAAAAGCTCATATTACCGAGGAGGAGGTGCTGGAGGTCTTAAAATGCTTAAGTTGTTAGGTGAGTAATTGGAGGAGATTTATTTTTCTCTCATGGAGGCCTGGACAGAATTGTATGGAACAAAATCTTGAATTAATACCTTCCCACTTTCCTACTAACTTATTCTATTCTTTATTAGAGTTTTGCGAGTTGCTTTAACTTTTCTCATTGGTTTTCACAGCTTATTACCTCTTTCATAACATTTTAACAGGTTTCTTCCTTAATGGCATTCTGTAATTTAAATCTTTTGCTTTCAGAGCTTGGGATTGCTTTGTACGATGCTTAGATCCTAGTTATCTGGGGGCCCTTCTCAGTCAAGTGATTGTGGCTTTGCTGCCTTTAATGTCGATTCAGCCAAAGGAGACAGCTGGAATATTTCACTATCTTATAGTGGAGAACAGGTAAACTAATTCCTGTATTATTTGCTTAATTGTTTTTATTCATTCAGCTGGCATTTAGATTGCAATCAGTGTCCCAGGTTTTGCAGTGGTTTTAATGGGGAAACTGAGGTTTCCTGATGAAGGGTTTTTGCCCAAAACATCGATTTTCCTGTTCCTCGAATGCTGCCAGACCCGCTGTGCTTTTCCAGCATCACTCTAATCTCGACTTTAATCTCTAGGATCTGCAGTACCCATCTCCACTTAATGAGGAAGCTATCAATGCTAGCTCCCTTAGTCCACTGAAGCTGACACCAATGTCTGAAGTCTATAAATGTACAGTTAAACAAGAAAATCTAGGAGTTGCTGTCAGTAGTTCTATGCTCCTCCAGATGATGTACTGTTGAGAAATCTCCCTTTTCTCTCTACATCCCACAAACTCCAGCAAGCAATCTGCAAATTGATTAAAATTTTTAGCCTGTTATTTGTTGTGAAAATACTTGAAGTTGCATCTTGTTGTAGGGGATTATAAACTGGATATTAATGCATGTAATGTTCATAATTGCTACTGAAAAAACTTCCAGCTCGGAAAAGCTCATTTTAGATTTGTGCAATGTCAAGTTTCTGTGATAATTTCCACATCACTTTAAATGTTTGTGAAACTTTAAAATAATATTTTTGGGTCTAACTTAATCCAATCAATGTTTATATTGCAACTCTACAATTTAAAATTAAAAGTGAATCTTTTCAGTGCATTTACTATCACCATCTGTAGATGCCTGAAGATCCTCTTTATTTGACACTAAGTTTAAACTGCTATGAGGACAGAAAAAAGTGCTGCATAGTGATCACAAAATCCTCAATCAGAGGCAAGTGTTGTTGTTTTATTGCTGATGTAAAAATGTATCCGAGTGTCATTGTTATAAAAGGCATGAGCTTGAGGTAAAATTATTTTTTGATGACTTCGTGAATAACAGAACAGACGCATACATTGAAATTGTGATCTCACCTCTGTCTGTTTTCCTATTGTAGGCAACATTTTCACGGATCCAAATCTATATTCTGACATTGAGTACAAATAATTAACTCCACCTCCCAACTTTGCAACTGTTCAGTGATGCCTTTTGCATCTCTGATGTTTATGTCCTCTTCAAGTGTGAAGTACCTTGTGATTCTGCTACAATGAAATCATTGCATAAATTCAGTTGTTCGTTGTCATTGTTTGCAATGTTACTGCAAAAAGCTATCCTGAAGAAGACTTGCATCCATATACTACGTTTAATACCATCAATGTCTTGAAGCACTTTACAACTAATAATAAAATGCCTTGTATTCTCAGTTACAGTGCAGCAGAACAGTTGTGTGCAGCAAATTCTTGCAAACAGGAATGACCAAATAACTTGTTTTGTGATATTGATTGATGGATAGATATTGTCAGAATAGGGGACATAACATCCCTAATCTTCTTTCAAATTAGAGGTTGTACATCTGGCTTTTGGTATAACTTGTCATCCAAGCCACCCTACCTCTAATACATAGGGTCCCTGGTTTATGAGCATCCAACTTATGAATGCAATTTTGTACAAGGATCTAATTTTATAGAGCTGAGTTAGGAGTATTCCTGGATTTACGAATGGATCCTTTATACTGTTTTGCATTGTATTATGACTTGCTTACAAATCAACTTACAAATGAATTCCAGAAAGGGACTCCTTTACAACCCAGGGACTGCCTGCACCGAACTAATACGTTGGCCTTGATTTTTCTGCTCAAGCCCAGAGTGGCACTTGAGCTTTCTGTGTTTGGCTGGATTGAGTAGATGAAGAGAAGCTATACCTGCTTAACAAAGGAAAAAAAAGCATGAGAGAACATAGATTTAAAATGATGTGCAAACAATGCAAAGCTGATGTAAGAAAAAGCCTTTTCACTCAGTCAATGTTTAGGGCCTAGGGTGCTCTGTCTGCAAATGTGGTGGAGGCAGGTTTGATTGGGGCATTCAAAGGGACATTAGATGATGATTTGAGTCAAAATAGTGTTCAGGGATATGGGAAAAAGACAGGCAACTGTCACTAGGCATTGGACCGATGACTAACATGGCATGTGCAGATGTGCACTAAGCAAATTTAAATTTGCTAAAACTGCTAAGTTGCAGCAAATCTTTTTTTTTTGTTGCTATTTCAGAGCTGAAGTAAAAGATTTTCTCCATGAGATTTACTTTCTGCCAGAACATCCTGATTTTACTGAGATCCAGAAGGTTCTGCAAGATTATAGAAAGGTGAGCCTTTTATTTCAGTGTGCTAGTCATTGATTGCCTGATTAAAGTTTAACTATAAATTACCCCCAAATAGTATGGAGATTTCACACGCTAAAATAAAAATGTGATCTGTTCTCAAAACACTCAATGGAAGCTTGGCAGAGGTGCTGAGAAATGTGCAAATTCGTACTTCCAAACATAAGATTGGTCTCCTCTCCAAAGGTACTACGAGACTTTTGCTACAATCCTTTCTGTTTGCTGATTAATCCATCAGTGAACTAAATCATTAGTGAATTAAACTGTTTTAAAAGAACCCAGAAATATTGCTTTAGCTGCCAAGTAGTTAACAAACTTCAGAAATTCAAAACAAAAACGGAAATTGCTCAAGAAACTCATCAGGTCAGGCAGCATCTGTGGAGAGAAAGCAGAGTTAATGTTTCGGGTCCAGTGAACTGTCTTCAGAAATTAGATGTCTTTGGTGTTAACATTCATTTCACCAATTTCTGTTTTATAGGAGACTTCTAAAAGCACAGACTTACAAACTGAACTGCAGCTTTCGATGCGTGCTGTTCAGCATGAGAATGTAGATGTCCGTATACATGCACTGACCAGTTTGAAGGATACTTTGTTCAAGAAGCAGGTATGCATGAATGGCTTTAAGTCTTCAATGAATTCACTGATAAGAAAACCATGTATGCTAAATTCAAGATTAATAGTGGCAGAAGCACTTAATATTGCAGTAATGACAGATATAACAAGTTATAATGTATTACATTTTAACACCATAAGCAAACAAGATGTTTCTAAAATGTCTCTCTGGTTCCTCAGCACTGGCTCCACAGAGAGGGTGATTCTTTAACACTAAGGAAAATACATTCTGTTTGAAGACCATGTTAAAATAGGAAAACTGTAAATGTATTATATGTATTTTAGGACCAGTTGGTGAAACTTGCCACAGACAGTGAGACAGTGGAACCTATTATCTCTCAGCTGGTGATGGTGCTTCTGAAGGGCTGCCAAGATGCAAATGCACAAGCTCGACTTCTCTGTGGAGAGTGTCTTGGTGAGTTGGGAGCAATCGATCCCGGCCGATTGGACCTCATGACCAGTAACACAGAGGGAAAAAGCTCCACGTTTGTGGTAAGGGATCATTTGAATTGGAGTGTTGTCTTGAAATAATTGTGAAGAAATGTATTGTAAGATTCTATATCATTTGAAACAAGGATGTATCACATAGATATTTTCAATTTAAATTAGTTTCTTTATTGTTAATGTTAATCAGAAGATGCTGCTGAGCTGTGACTGCGGTTTTGCCTCATGCTTCCAAGTGAGTTGTTGAGTGATAGAGATGGACAGCATGGAAACAGACCCTTTTGGTCCAACTCGTCCATGCCAACCAAATATCCTAACCTAATCTAGTCCCATTTGCTAGCACCCGGCCCATATCCCTCTAAACCCTTCCTATCCATATACCCATCCAAATGCCTTTTTAAAAGTTGTAATTGTACCAGCCTCCACCACTTCCTCTGGCAGCTCATTCCATACACGTACCACCCTCTGCGTGAAAAAGTTGCCCCAATGGTCCCTTTTATATCTTTCCCATCTCACCGTAAACCTATGCCCTCTAGTTCTGTACTCCCCCATCCCAGGAAAAAGACCTTGTCTGTTTATCCCAAGCAATGTCATTGAGAGGTCAAGATTTATTTCTTGTGCCCTTTCCCCTCATGCAGGAAACTTTCTCTTTGCCTTCTCTGTCCAATCTATTTTCCCTCTTCCCTGCAGCCCTGAAGAAGGGTTAAACTCAAAATGTTGACTTCTTCACCTCTATGCTGCCTGTGTTCTTCCAGCCTCCTGCCTGTTTATTCTGGATTCCAGCATCTGCAGTTTTTTGTCTCTAAGTAATACTAGCCTGACATGTTTTGTGTGCCTCTAAATAGAGCTTGAGGACATTGATACTTGAAAATGAACATACTCAATGGATTTTTAACTGTTTTGCCTTCATTAGTTAGGCTTCGGCTGTGGTACTGTGTTCAGTTGTGGGCTATGTAAGTCAGATGGTAAGTAGAGGGGAGGAAATGGCTTAGTGGTATTATTGCTGGATTGTTAACCCAGAGACCCAGATAATGTTTTTGGGATTTGGGTTCAAGTCTTGCCACGGCAAAAGGTCCAATTTGGATTCAATAAATATTCGGAATTAAGAGTTTAAGTGGTTGGCATGGTGGCTCAACGGTTAGCACTGCTGCATCACAGTGCCAGGGACCTGGGTTCAATTCCAGCCTCAGGTGACTATCTGTGTGGAGTTTGCACATTCTCCTCATGTCTGCGTGGGTTTCCTCCGGGTGCTCCGGTTTCCTCCCACAGTCCAAAGATATGCAGATTAGGTCAATTGGCCATGCTAAATTGCCCAGGGGGATTTGTAGGTTGGGTGCATTAGTCAGGGGCAAATATAGGGTAGGGGAATAGGTCTGGGTGGATTACTCTTCGGAGGGTTGTTGTGCAGTTGTTGGGCTGAATGGCCTGTTTCCACACTGTAGAGATTCTTAAAAAAAAAATCTCCATTACAAGGGAGGGTACAGTATGTTTTACTAGAATGTTACAAGGAACTTCAGTTGGTGGAGGAAAGGAAGAAACAGTTGTAATTTTCTCAAGCAAAGAAGATTAGGAAAAGATTTGACATTGATGTTCAATTTATTAACAGTTGGATGGAGTAAATAAGGGAAAACTGGTGCAGCAACCAGAATATACAGCTTTAAAATGATAGAGGAAAGAATGCAACGTTGAGAAAATTCCTTATTTTGTGGAGGATTGTTGCGATCGGGAATGTAATGCTTGAAAAGCTGTTGACACCAGGTTCTACAGAAACTTTAAAGGTATTTGGATAGATCCTTGAAGGAAAAACACGACCAAGCTATGGGACAAGAGCTTGACACTATCATAGAGAATACTTCAGAACTTGTTGAAATGTGAACTGTTTCTCTCCCCAGATACTGCTCAACCTGCTGAGTTTCTCCAATATTCTCTGTATCTGTTTCAGATTTCCAGCATCTGTACTTTGTTGCTTTCATTTTCGGGGTTTGAAACTAATTGGTTAGCTTTCATAGAGCCCACCCAGGTTTGATGAACAGACTGTTCTCAGTCAGTGCTGTAACACTGTGTGGTTCTATTTACATCAAAGTGGTAATGTTTGCATTGTCTGGTAATTTGTTCCACAACAAATTCAGCCGGAGCTGAAGAACCATTTGGTATTTTAGTTAAAGAATGCCTCAAGTAATGTGCATGAGAAGAGAGCGAGAAAATAATTAAAAAGGTTAGTAAGTAGTTTCGAATGTAGTGAACTTCAAAAGGGTGTTCTTCAATTTTCAACTATTTTCAACCTCCGTTCACTGAAAATTGATGCATTATGTCTGCTGGGTTGAACTAAAATTATTTGAAAAATAAGGCTTTGACTTGAGCATCTTTAGTTGCTTTAAGTTATTTTTTATATTTTAAAATAAAGTTTTTAAAATAAAGTTTTAAGATAAATTTTAAAATCATTTATGATTTTGTTAAAATGAGTTGAATTTGTGTAATGTCCTTATTGGGGTGATCAAATGTTAAAGCAAAATTTGCAGTTAATGTACTTGTTTATTTGTAATGATTGTTACAACAGGCTGGTGTGGAGGACCCCAATTTTGCCCATCATCTGCTGATTGAGTTGACAAGAGCCTTCCTTGCTTACGCAGATAATGTTCGCGCTCAGGACTCGGCTGCTTATGCCATTCAGGTACAAAAACAGCTGCTTGTCTGTACAGACTTAATAGAGACCTTTTATGTAATAACAAGCCAGATTATTTTTAGAGAGAGCACATTAGCTAACTGCTTTCTCAAATTATTTACCAGAAGGAGCCGAGAAGAATTTATACAAACTAGGGAGCGAGAAAGAAAGAAAGAAGAATTATGAATAAGCCATATGTTCATGATTAGGAGTAAAACTTTAATGGTGTGTCATTCATTTAACCACTAACTGTGTTTATGAGCTCAGGTAGTTGGTAAATCTCTCTGTAGCAATAGCAAAGAGAATGCTTCAGCCTTGGCCTTTTTTCCTTTGGGTAAAATCTTATCCAGAAAAAAAAACAGGATGTGAACATCAAATAACACATGGTTTATAAAGTGAAAATTAGTGATGTGTTCATTTTGTATTGAAGTACAAGAAATCCTCTAATTTTTTGTTTGGTCACCTCTGTTCTTCCCCTCTTCAACCCAAAGTATTGACTTAATGGTAGAGTTACAACTGAGGCATGGAGTGTTAGTGATGGCATTTAACTGCTGAAAGGAGGACACTTCAGCCAAATCCTATTCTGGCATCCCCAAAGATATAGTAGACATATGGAGACCAAGGTGTTAAGTTGTGAGAGAGTAGCTAGCCGAGATGTGATGAATTAATTGCATCCTTCTCTGCAAATATTTGGGACATATTTGATTATGCAATCTAAGACTAGTAAACCGAGCACAGATCACGAATCAAACCTGGGTGGGTCTGCTAGGTGTGGTTTATCAACTGTACATTCATGGGCTCAAACAATTTTTTATAAATCTGGATTATTTTATTAAATTGACATTGAGCTGGTGATTTGGAGCACGGGTTATTATAACAATCAAGATGTTGAGTCATGTGTCTAGTTACAATTTACTGGCCTTTCTGAAATTTGTGATTGGCATTACAGCAGCTGAGTGCTTGAATATAACCAATGATAGAGTTGTAACTTTTAGCATTGCATGTAATCTGGGTGAATCCTATCAAGAGGAATTTTCATTGGGGCCACTTGGCCTAAGAGTTACTTCTGTTTTAATGGACCTGTAATTCTCATTATCCGAATTGGCACCACAAGTCGATTTAACTATCATCTCATTGAAACTGGTGGGAGTAT